>NC_092205.1:19938202-19976375 GCF_043381705.1 Parasteatoda tepidariorum
ATATTACTTATCATTACACTTTCAAACGAAATATAAATTGTGCTATACAGTATAATTTAGCAATAAATTGTTCCTTCAGCAATTAAACAAATTAAACTTTAAACAGTTTTTTTTAAAGAAACAATATTAAGAAATTTAAATTTGGTAAAGACAAAGGACAAAAATGTCAGTTTCTGGAGAATGTGATATATATTCTTTATCTTTGTTAAATTGATTAAATATTACAAGATATTAAAACAATGAACGCAAATTTCCATATTATTTATCATCACACTTTCAAACGAAATATAAATTGTGCTAAACAGTATAATTTAGCAATAAATTACTCCTTCAACAATTAAACAAATTGTTTTTTTTAAAGAAACAATATTAAGAAATTTAAATTTGGAAAAGGCAAAGGACAAAAATGTCAGTTCCTGGAGAATGTGATATATATTCTTTTGTTTTGCTAAATTGAAAGATATTAAAACAATGAATGCGAAATCCCCATATTATTTATCATTACACTTTGAAACGAAATATAAATTGGGCTACACAGTATAATTTAGCAATAGATTGTAAATTTTTTTTTTATCTTTAATTGTTAAAGAAACAAATTTAATTGCATGTAAACATTCATGCTTTGAAGATAAAGATTTAAAATTCATGCACGAGTTTTAAATTTGTGAGGAAAAAAAAGAGTATCGACTGTAATTCACCTCAAATTTGCGAAAAATAAATCATCAATTGAAACGAAAAAAGTATACCAAAATACATCATTTGAAAAAGTTTAAATTTAAACTAATAAGTATTTTAAAGTAAATGTGGATAATAAATAAAATAGTATTAATAATGAATAATAATGATAATATTAATATAATAATACTATAACTAATATAATATGACTAATTTACTGTAGATAATAACAAAAATATAGTTACTTACCACACTATAACGGTAAACATATCACTAAGTGAAAGTGAAACTAGTTGAGACAGCTTCGTTCGATACGCTTTCAGTTCAAATATGATATTCTTAGGGAATAATGATAAATTCCTTACGAAAACTTATTTACATTCGTTATTCTTTGAATATTATGGCTCTAATAAATCTCATACTCCCATCCTGTGTTACCAAGCATAGTTTAATTTATCATGAGCCCTATGCAATCGAAGTTAAATGAAGGTGAAACTAGTTGGAGACTAGGCACGTGAATATTAGTGCTGTGTGAAAAGAATCCAGAGGTGAAAATTCTACTGATTCATCAAGGGAATAAGAGGGAATTTGAAACGATAGTAGGGATAATGTTCAACAGATATCAGCAAACAGTCAGAAGTATCTTATCTAGAGAATTTTTTTTTTGAAACACGATTAGAAAAAGCGTTTATTGGATTCGCCTACGTATGATATCTTTGTTAGCTTTTTGATTTATTTTTATTAACTAATAATTGCCCTGTTCCCAACCTTTTCTTATTTAATAATTGCACTATTTCTTTTTTTATTAAAATTAGCTTTTTAAATTGTTCTTTAATGTTAAAAATCCCAGAAAAAAATTTATTATTTTATCAAAATAAAAGAATTTAAATAAAAAATCAAAGTACAATTTCAAATAAATTGATTATTAATGTAATTTGCATGTTATTAGTTTCAACTTCACAACCCTCTTAGTTTTCTAAAAAAACCGTAACTATCTGTGTACAAGTCGACTTTTCAAACCCCTAAAATTTAGCGAAAGTCAGAGGTTATAGAACAGTATTAAAATCGGACATTCGTTAATCGTGAAATATTCATGCATTATAACAATGAAACAGATGTGAATAACACCTCTTTAACAATTTACCTCTTTCAAAAACTATTTTTAATATGATATTTACAACTAATTTTGTACTATTCACTCATCTAATTTTGTTTAGATATAAATTTTAAAAAAAATATTGCTTCAAATTATGTTTTGAAAAAAATACGAATTATAAAAATTAAGAAAATTTATTCAAGAATATTTCAAAAAATATATAACAATGAAAGTTTTTTAACATACCCTAAAATTAAGAATTTAATGATTTTTGGAACATCTGTGATATATTCAGTTATCGTTAGCATGATTATATTCCGTGATAAAGATTTTACATCATTAACATTTGCTGATTTCCACAAAAAATCGTCCTCCCCTCCCCCCCAATCAAAAATTTCGAAATTCCATGCTTTTTTTTGAAAAAAAAAGAAAGTTACAACAGCATTTGAATCCCTTTTTTGCAACGCGTCTCGTATCATCGGACATATGACGTTTATGAGAGAAAGAAAATTGTTTTTGTAAGTGTTTTCGATTTGAAATATTTTTAATATGAAACAATTTTGTAGACTTCATATTTTAATCATGTTTTAATAATTTTAGAAATTTTCATATTTTTTTGTAAGAGATCTGTCGGACACTTGACATATCAGAAATTTGCTATCTCTTAATCAAAAACAGGGGGTTGATTTATTCACCTGGCATACCAGAAGTTTGCTATCTTGTGTTCAAAAATAGAGGTTCGATTTATTCACCTGACATATCAGAAATTTGCTATCTCTTAATCAAACATAGGGGGTTGATTTATTCACCTGACGTACCAGAAGTTTGCTATCTTGTATTTAAAAATAGAGGTTCGATTTATTCACCTGACATATCAGAAATTTGCTATCTCTTAATCAAAAATAGGGGCCGATTTATTCACCTGACATATCAGAAATTCGCTACCTCGTATATAAAAATAGGGGATCGATTTATGCACCTGATGTACTAAAAATTTTCCATTCCGTAATCAAAATTAGGGGGTCGACTCATACACCTAACATATCAAGACTTTGCTATCTCGTTATAAAAAATAGGCGGCGATTTTTACACCTGACATACTAGAGATTTGCTATCTCGTATTAAAAATTAAGGGTTCGATTTATTCACCTGAAATACCAGAGATTTGCTATCTAAAAAATAGGGGTTGATTTAAAAACCGGAATAAATTTATACTTAGAATTCAGTAAACAAAATATCTGGTATAGATCCTTCTAAAAGGTATTTTAGCTCACTAAATAAGTGTTAATAGGCTCATTTTGTTGCAGAAATTTAGCTGAAAAAGTGTAAAAATTGAACACATTCCTTGTGAGAATAATAAACAATTGCATTTAAGTTGGCATTTGTATTTTCCTTTTTACAATATTACAACAGAAATTAGCACTTCTGTAAATGAGAAGCTGAAATAGATGATGCTGAATTTCTGACAAGAACTGTCCTTAATAATGGTTGAAAGTAGGGTTCGAGTCCAATGGCCCCGCACTGTGAAAAAAAATAAGATCAAAACTAACAGAATATGGAAAACTTTACCGTTTTTCTGGCTCTAGGGGAACACAGAAAAGCACGGTATTCGTTCGTTCGTTGTAGTGGAACTGGGCGTCTGAGGCCTTACGGCCCTTTAAAAAGCACGGTAATTTTTACCGAAGTGCTTTTATACTGATGAATGGCTGCATCTATTTCACTTTTTTGTTTCATAACCGTCGTTGAACAGCCGACCCAATTTTAAGTACGCGACTACCAATGTTCAACTCCACAGCCTTGTAATTTTGAATCCTATCAAGAAAACAAGGGAAAGCCAGGATCAAGTATTGGAAGAAATTTTACCTTCGTTGTGGTCTTTTTTTGAGGGATCTGACCAGTATTTGCATTACACGGAGAGGAAAACCACGAAAACCTCCCACTGTTAGTCTGACGGCAAGAGAACTCTAAATAATGGTTCATCTACCACTGAGGATATTTAATGACAGCTCTGTGATCGATGCGAGCCGGTCGTACGAAATTCATATCGAGCCATTTCTGAGATTCGAACTTTATTGGGAGGTAAGCGCTCTATCCCCTGAGCCACCATGGCTCGGTTGCGTTCTTATTTCAAAGCTCGGCTAGTCAAGGTCGAAGTCAAGCTTTAGCCATGTCAAAATACTGGTAGCACAAAACATGAACATACATCCGGGGACATGGTGAGATTCGAACCTGTTACCTCCACATGCAGTTTTGTAAATTCTTTCTCTAATTTAAGCAATCTCTTCTTCTAGTTGGGAAGGGCGTATAATAAATCGTTCTTTACAATGAGCCTACAAGGCTGCATAGATGTCTACAAAAATAAATACATTCAAGGAATATTGATAGTTTTTTAGTTATGTTTTTGAAGCTGTTACTTCTTTTCACCAAACGCTATTAGAAGCGAAGATAACAGATTCGAATCAAAGCGTAACCATGTATGTGCAACAGTAAATATGTAAGTTTGGTTCACATATATATGCAAGCTCATGTGTTTTATGCAAAGAATACCTTGTATCCGGTCAAATTACAGAACAGGTGGCACAAAAAGTTAAAAAAACAGCACAAAGATATTGAACTCGCTACCTCTATGCTTCAGAACGTTTTGTGAAAGAACGAAGCCACGCAGCAATGGAGTCCCTAATAATGTATGATTGTTTAACTTGAACCCGCCGTGCAGTATTGCAATTCCGCTAATCGATCTGAAGCATAGATGTTCTGGTTTGAAACCCGTTATAACACTGGATGTATATTCTTGCTTGCTTTCGCAAAATTGCACAATCTGTTTTTCATAGTGAAAAATATTTTAAGCCCGTATTGGTGTTTACAACGAAAACCATATTTGTAACTACTCCCATAAAATATGGATAAAACAGTCGCATTAGTTTGAGATATCGGAGTTTAGTAACTCTAAAACACTTTAATCAAACATTTGAAGCCATCATTAATGCCTCTTTTCCCCCTTGTTATAACTGAGAAATTATATAAGAGTAAAAAAAAATTAGCAGTTATCTAACTTCTATTAACCATTTGAATAAACCGCCATTTTAAATAAACTATACAAGTATAAACAGATTATTACCATTCCAATTTGGTCCCGCAGTGGACTGATCGTTAAGACACGGTTCCCAGCAGATCTCCGAAGTCAAGCATCACTGGCTGCGGTCAGTGTGCGGGTGGGTGACCACTTGGATCAGTCTGCGTAGGGACCGAGGGTGTGCGGTATTGGTCCTCGTTAAACTGTGCTACCGTAAAGTGCTCGACTTCGCGCGCAGGTCGTCGGGCTACCGAAGCGGGTGTGCCATCCCTTCCGCAGAGGATCAAAATTGTGATGGTATGTCTTCGGATCATCCACCGGGATGTTTCCCAGACCGTCGCCAATAGCTCATTGTGCAGCTCTAGTGCGACGTAAATTAACAGCAACAACAACAATTTGTAAGATTATAGACATAGAAAGGTTAAATTTACCAAATAAATGGTAAAATGAGGGACAGTTGAATAAACATTTAAAAAAAATTATTATTATTTTATGATACTTGCCACCACAATTTTAATCCACTGAAAAGGGGATGGCTCCTTGCTTTGGTTGCCAATGACCTGCATGCGAAGTCAAGTACTTCATGGTCGCTTTGCAGGCTGATAAAGTGGGCACAAACCCATACATTAACCGCAGGTAGTGATGGTTGACTTCGGTGTTTTACTGGAAACCGCGTAATGACGATCTGTTCACCGCAGGACGTGATACTCAAGGCTGTGCTCTCTAACCTTTTTATCGCCTCGGACCGGTCAGCCTTTGGTTGGTTGGTTGGTTGATACTTTTTTTACGTCGCACTATAGCTGCGTAATTGGCTATTGGCGACGGTCTGAGAAATATTCCTGAAGATAATTCGAAGACATGCAGAGGGGATGGCACCTGAGGATCCCCTGCAGAGGGGATGGCACCTGAGCTTTGGTATCCCGACGGTCTGCATGTGAAGTCGAGCACTTTACTGTAGAACAGTTTAACGAAGACTGATACCGCGCACCCTCTGTCCCTACACAGGCTGATCAAAGTGGTCCCCCACCCACTTACTGACCGCTGTCAGTGATGCTTGAATTCCATGCTCAACTGGGAACAGTGTCTTTATGATAGTTCCAATGCTGGACCGGCCAGCATTTGATAATTTTCTTGCTGAGGGAGGAGATACATTGATTATTTATACTTTAAATTGTTTTGATTTAATAATTTTAATTTAATTGTATTTAAACATGATTTCAAAATAAATTACAATTACATGTGCGATGTTGGTGTGGCTTTAGGTGTCGCCCCTCTTCTCGCCCATTGAAAGTTGTACAAACCCGCGAGAAATACATCACATTAAATGAAATAAAAATAATTAAATTTTCTTAGGCGGCAAAGTACCATTTGATTTGTGACCCGGGATTTGGAGACGTTAGAACATGGCAAAAAAACCATTTATTTCGATAAATTTACTTTTCAGTTTTGTATTTGTAACTAAATGAATTGTAATATTAACTATGATTTGGAAAAGCAGAATTTCCGGGAAACAGTAGCAACAGCAAAAGGTAAAATTGCAATATGGATAATTTGAATACCGTATATTTTGGTTTAACTCATAGAATTGTGGTTTCTTTCACCAGTGATGTCTTCATACAAGTATGGTAATTTTTGCCAGATATCTTTTTCCTCTGTGCATTTCACAATTTTCAGAAATTTTCGCGATCTTTTACTCCTTTTAATGAACTATTCTGATTGCATGCGTAATGCAATTTTTTTTTTCAATCAAGGAAGAGATACGAAGCAGCTACTCTGTGAGTTAGCAGTAAAAAGGGAAGAGAAATTTTGCCAGTGGCTGCAAAATCAATCGATGCATCGAGTTCGTTAGGGCAGTGCTCCGCAACCTTTTCATCATCGTGGACCGGCCTTTGATAATTTTACCACTGAATGAGGATGGGGGCTTGATTGTTTATATTTTAGATGGTTTTGATATAATATTTTTAATTTAATTGCATTAAAACATACAATCAAAACGAAATACAGTTACTTGCGTTGGCTTTAGGTGACGGATATTAGTTTCAAGTTTATCTCAGCTCCCAATTAAACCTCTCGCCCATAAAAAGTCTCACAAACCAGTGAGAAATACACCACAGTAAATAAAATGAAGATATTTAAATGTTCCTTGCGTGACCCAGTACCATTGCAATCATGGGGGCGCGGTGAGATATTTTAAATTTAAAGGAAAATTGTTATCGCTTATTTATTTTTAATTTTAATTCATTATAGTTTTGTTTATTTCTCTCTGTTAATAGAAAAACCACTAAAATTGACTTCGCACATTTCATGTAAACAATGATTCTAAATTCAGAGAGGAAATAATGTGTCTTAGCTTTTATTTTTGAAAAAACTAGAAAAAAAACTCAAATATAAGGAAATACTACAAAATATATCAATATTTTAGTTATTTCTACAAACGTAAAGATGGATCCATAAACGCTATTAAACTCTTTATCAAAATGGAACATCACAATCGATTGAGGCGTGTAATAAACACCTAATATAGATTGATTCCGGGAAAAAACGGAGAAGGGTTGAGAGAGAATTATTAGAAACACCATTGTTCAATCTAATTTATTCTTGTTTCTTAATATCTAAGATATAGGTAATGGTAAGTTTCGGCTTACCTTTTTCTATAGCCCACGGTGTTTTCTTTCGTTAGATAATATTATGATGAGGCTGACATCTTATTAAATCTGAATAACATTTATTATTTCTAATATTTCATAACAGTTTATTGCGATAAGTCGTATTTTGAGTTCCATTTTAACTAACAACCAACTTAAAAGTTTTGAGGGGGTAAAAAAGTTATGTTTCCTTTGAGCACCATCTACTGACAATTTTTATTATGAAGGCATGAGACATTCTCCCACCTTGAGCTTTAGAAATTCATGACAAAGCTGAAGAAAACAGTCATTATTGTGGCACTTCAAGTTATAAATTTTTCTACATGGTCGTAAATACGAACCATGATGAGTTTTGGCCCGCACCACTCTTATTTTCCCGTCTTTACCTGGGTAAAGAACCTCTATTTAGCCCAAAAGCCAAGTGATTCATATACTATTATCGTCCCCTATGAGAACGATTTTCCCTTCTTCAACTTGAGTGTCTTTCTTTTTGAAGCTTAAATCCTTAAGTTATCCTAAATATTTAATTCGGAACGTTTTTTAAGTCCTCTCGAATTTTGTGAAGATAAGCAAGGAATTTTTTTTCTTCATACCTGTGGAATCAATTAGATCAATATCTGGTACTCCTAAATTTTTTAAGTTCGTGTAAGAACATAGCTGGTGTAAATGGTATACCAGGTCTTCTAGATGTTCTAAGATGTGCGTAAGTGGTCATGAATTTATGATGCGTTCAACATCGCAAATGACTGTGTATAAATCTTTCAAGAGTGCAGAGGTAGGGGAGTATCTTTTTCGGAATAGCAAAGTATTTTGGTCTTCCGAAGTCTACTGATTTCATACGTATCTGCAGCTCGAGTCAGATTTGTACCGTTGTCAGAAAAAACTGTTTCTGCTATTCCTCGTCGAGCTGTGATCCTTCTAAATGCCAAGAGAAATCTATCTGTGGTAAGTTAAGTAACTAATTCAGCATGAATGGTCTCAGAAAACTTCACAGGTGTATAGTACGATCCAACTCTTGCTTCCATCTTTTAAATCCACTCCAATGACCTCGAAAATCAATGCTTCTCGTACACGATCTTCAGATAGAAGACTAATCAAGACTTCAGTTGGCCGAGTACTAAGTCACACATTTCTTAATCACTCGTTGTGACATCGGGTCACTGTTTTTCAGTTTTCCCTCTTTGAGTTACCGGCTAGAGGCCTTTTCTTTCATAGTCACTCCTGAGTAACAAATTCCTGACAAACTGGGCGATGAGTAGGCTCCTTTGAATTCCACATGCTCGTGTTTTAGGGAAAAGCCAATGTTTGGTCCAGTTTAGTTGTTTAGATACTGTTTTTTTAATTCTTTGAAATATAAAAAGCTGGGAGTAAGTACTGGAAGGGCAAAAGGAAGGCAAGGAAAAGCTATTAGATTGGGGCAGAAATAGGGTTGGATATAAATACAGTGATATCCACGCCGAGTGAATATTCACCATCATGACCAGCACACCGCCATAAAGTTATTTCTCTTGTTGTTCTCAGCCTCCGACCGGAACCTTAATCATTTTTATAACCGTCGTTGAACAAGCGACCCAATTTTGGGTTTACGACTACCAATGTTCAACTCCGTAATGTTGCAATTTTGAACCCGATCCTGAAGACAAGGGAACCTGGACCAAGTATTGAGAGAAATTTGCTTTCGTAGAAGACATTTTGATGAAACTAACCAACATTTGAGTTACGTAGAGAGGAAAATCAAGAAAACTTTCCACAGTTAGTCTGACGGCAAGGGGGCGCTAACCCATGATGCGCCTACCACTTAGGATATTTCACGTCAGCTCTGTAGTCGGCGCGAGCACTGTGCATGATTTTTTAATTTTTATAACCTTCGTTGTACAGCCGACCCAATTAAATAATATAGATCATCTGTGCATGATTAGTCAAAGCAGATGGCCAGTCGACCCACGTAGCGGGTTTGCGAGCAGTAATCCTTTGTTGCCAAAACGTGATGTAGTAAGCAATGAGATTCCATATTTTTATCTTGACGCTCCAGTCCGGGAGATTTAAGAAGTTTTTCTCTCTAACACAAAGAAAGAGAGAGCTGCCGAAACTTCCTATTTTGTATTCACGAAGAATTTTTGACAATCAGCTGAATATGCGCCCATGCCTGTGGAAGTAATCTCTGGGAAACAATATTTTCGCCATCCATCGAATATTTCAATCCTGAAGGAGTAGAAACTTCACCATAATTTTCACATCTACTGAAAGGCAGAAACATGTCCGTTCTTGTCTGGATCACCTTGGACTACTACCATTTCATAACTCTCTCTCTTCTACAGAATATCTCCGAAGTCTGAAATCAATATTTGATGGTCTAAGGCAGTGTTTCCCAACGTGGGGCACACGCCCCACCGAGGGGCAATTTGATTGTAAAGGGGGGCAATTCAAAAATGGACTCAACAAGAGTTTAAACCTTTTGCTCTGGGCCATTAAAATGCAATGCAAGATTTCGGTGACAAAATCGAAAGAAAAAAACAAATTCTTAAATAATTGCGGTCAATAAATATTATGTGACTTAGGGATTTTTTAAGCGACAAACCTGAAATGAAGTATCTGTTTACAGTCGATGGTAAAGCATTTGTGAGTTATTTAGCCAATATCTTTGAAAAACTGAATATATTAAATAAGAAACTTCAAGGAACAAATAAAACTCTTGTTGATGCAAAAGCGAAGATATTTGGCTTCATTACCCTTATTGAGTTATGTCAGAAATATATTAACAACAAAAACTTTGAACAGTTTCATTGGCTCCAAAAATGTGAAGTAAATGATACCGCTTTACTTGTTATTGTCTATCATCTGAAAATTCTATCGGCTGATTTAAAAGAAAGATATTCTGATTTAAAACAAATTTATTTTCCAACATGGATGTTGCAGTCCATGTTAGTGGATTTGTCTGATATATCAAATATATCAAGAAGAACTTGCAGAAATGCAAAATGATGAGCCAGTTAAAACCTTATTTAATATGAAAGGAGTGATGGCATGGCTTCGTGAGGAAACAGAAAACAAATACCCAAATTCAATCAAATGTGCAAGAAAACTATTGTTACCGATTCCATCTTCATATTTAGCTGAATGTGGATTTAATGCTGTAAATGATTTTATTGGTAAAAAAATCAAATCGTCTGGATATAACACAACGGGGAAACTTGAGACTGAAGCTAACCAAATTGGAACCCAAGATAAAATCTACGTTCAGCAAGCATCAAGGGCAAGAATCTCACAAATTAAAATATTAAAGAAAAATCTTTATTAAAATTATTTCGAATTTGAATTTTAGTTTTTCATTATATGTTCTGAAAATTTACTTACTTAACAATTTCCTAAGTTTCTTAAGTGAACAATTCGATTTTTTAATATTAAAAATTAGGTATATGTTACATAGGGGAGGGGATAAGAATTTTAGAAAAGCTTAGGTGGGACATGGTACAAAAAAGATTGGGAAACACTGGTCTAAGGTCAATAGAGATGTGTTTTCTTTTAAAGTTTCCATCCCGGCTGTTCTTTTGTGTTTTTTCAGCATAATAACATCTGTGCTTAACTGAAACCAGGTTGTATTTTTTAATTTCTTCTATTTGATTATTTGTCTGGTAAAGTTGCTGATGTTTTTTTGTGTCAATGTTTTGGTCACGCAACGGAAAAATAATATACGCCATTATATGTTCTTTTTTGTGTCAGTCTAATTCAATACATTAATGGTTATTTGATTACTGATTGGTCATAATTAATTTCCTTATTCTTGAGTCATTTATTTACTTATTCAGAATTAAGAATAGTTGTAGGTTTTTTATAGTAGTAAAATTCTAATTAACTTACTTTTTTGGAATTTTTTTTTTATAATCAATAATATTTTTCATTTTTTTTTGTGTCCACAATGCCATAAAATTGATGCAAATCTGCCTCCATTTTGTTTGTTTTGATAAAGAGATGATTTAAATTAATGTTTTTTTAATTGGTAATTATATTAAAAGTTTTCCTTTTTATGATCTCACCAAACAGCCGTACAAATTGCTGGCTTACTTATATAATAAGAAAAGTGAAAATATAAATACCAATGAACAAAAATAAATAAATTAGCGAGATATATCAAAATTAAGAGATTTTATTCAAATAAGTTTAGTTTGCAAACATAAAAGGTTATTTCTTTCCAGCATTATGACTTCACATTGAAATAGATGTTCGTTAAGGTACAAAATAATTATGACAATTAAGATACAAAATAATTAGATTGACAATATGACTTCTAATAATATGAATGACAATAACTCTTTTACAGATAGAAACTTATAAAGCGAAATCAAACAAAAATATGACACCTTCATTTAATAGTAATATAAAATTATAACAATCCAGAATTTCACAGTAAAGAGAGTACAGCATTGCTCTTCAGCATCCACTATCAGTGGAGAAAAATGAGGTTTCTTGCTTAATTAGAATAGATAATAAGTATTAAATTAACATCAAAGAATGCTTTGCATTGGATTTTAAACTTAGATAATGCTTTTCTAAATATTAATGTAACAAATATGAAAAAGGAAAAAAAACATAACAATATGATAGATTTGATAACAATTTTATAAAGTGTGAACTGCAACTAGATTTCTAATGTTCTACTTCCTTTATTATAATTAGAGCCCGGATTTTGATGACCTATAACATCTCAATGCCCTTAAAAAGTGCAAAAAATGCCCTTAAAAATGCGAAAATTGCGCTAAAAATGCCTTATGACAAAACTTAAATAAAGTAAAAATATTAAAGTAAAACATTGTTTTACTCTTTAAAATTATTATGAGTCATTTAAAAAAATATAAATCAATGCAATACTTGTTCTACGTTCAAATGCAAAATACGCCAAAAAATTTAAAGAAAAATGCCCTATAAATCTAAAAAAATTCTAAAGGACAAAAAATGTCCAAAAATGCAAAAGTCATCAAAATCCGGGCCTTAATTATAATGATTGTTGTTGACGTATGCCTGTTTAGGCAGAGGGGGTGCGATTGTTCTTATTATTCTTCTCATATTTATACCACCCTCTCTGTAGGTCAAACGATTTTTAACTTGTACATTTAGACAAAATAATTGACTAAAAATGTTATTTGAAAGAAAAAAAAATGCAACTTGGACCAGAATTGGCTGGTTTAAAAATTTTACACTTCAAGTTATTTCGAATTTCTTTATATAAATATAAATAATAGAATTTTAAAATGTTTAGTTATCATAGGTTTTCTATAAATATAAAAATATTGATGTGAACAAAATGTTATAAAAATGCTTACTATAAAATACAGTATTACGAAATTTATTTTTTTATTACTTTTACAATTAATTACATGATGTAATTATTGAACAAGTTAAAATAAAAAGTTAGAAAAACTTTTTTTTATTTTATTCGTGACTTTTCATGCTTGTTACAATCAAAAGCATAAATGAAAATGAATTGCTTCTCTAAGTTTTAATACTTTACCTTTCGGTTTATGTTTAGAATTTTTTTTTATGTATCAGTGTAAAGAAATTAATAATGAATTATGATTGTATTCTTATCTGTAATATTTACAAAAAAATTATTGTAATAAAAAACAATTATAATAAAAAACAATTATAATAAAAATATTCAGAAATCAGTGTTGGCTTAATTTAAATTAACTGTGATTTTTTAAAAGCTATAAATTAAAACAAATTGAACTTTTTTACAAAATAAACTTAATTTAACTACAAAATTACTTTTATGCAATATAATTAATCAATTCATTCTTAAGTGTATAATTTTTAAAACTCTAGTTTCAGAGATAATGATGATATTTTATTAAGAAATAATTAAAGGGATATGCATGTAAATATAATAATTTACATGCATATCCATTTCATTAGAAAAAAGCATTGAATTTAAATCAAGAGAGATCTTTCTAAAAAATCAATTATTTAAATAAACTGATTATTTAACTAATTATTAATTCAAGTATAAATCATTTTTATATAATACAATTAATAAGTATAATAATGGCAAATTTTATCACAAAAAATATTAAAATACATATTTTTTAACTCTATTATTTCTTAAAAAACAAAAATTCATTCCATTATCAAGCATTTTTTAATTACTACTATTATAAAATATATACAATATATTCCCTAAAATATATTGATAATTATATTGATTCAACAAATTAAAAAAAATTATTTCAAAAACTTAAATTGTATATATGCAGCTACACAATGATATTAATTAAATAATACAGAAGTAAAGCATTTTTATATTTTAAGCATATTTATGCAACAAGCAAGCCTATTCTTATCGTATATAACTAAAATAAAAATTAAATGTTGAGTATTGATTTGCATGTAAAGTGAAGTTATAATATGAAGTTATAAGTGAAGTTATAATATGAAGTTATATGAAGTTATTAAGTAATTATAAAAACACATTTAAAATATTCAGCTCTTCTTTTTATTATTATGTTCGCATATTTAAAGAGCAAAAGTGCATATTTCTGAATTTATTGAAAAGATTAATAGTTAAAAGAAACATTTAAAGGTATGAAATACTTTATAATGGTATATTTACTTTTATTAAATGCTTAAAATATTTGAAATCTTTTTTTTTTTAAATCAAAAACTTCGGTTTCAACCAAAAGTTTTTTGATATTTTTAAAAGACAGGATTTTTTTTTTTTGGAAAAAAAAAACATAGTATTTTTTCCAACTTTGATTTGAGCAGAGAAACCAATTGAATATTTGAAATCAACGAAACGAAAGTAAGGTTCAAGATCTCATGCATCGAAAAATTTTACTTCGAAAAAAATAAGAAATATTCGCATTGTCTTAAATAAATTTTTAAAATGAATAAATGTAATCAAATTTACATTAGTTAAATTTTTACGAATAAATTTAATCTCCCAATAAAATAATAAATGAATAAAATTATTAAAATAAATTTTCGGAGCAATTACAAAAAGATTTTCAGATTAGTACAATCAAAAATACACCATTAATCTCACATCTTTAAATATGACAAAATATTGCACTTCAAAAGCTGCTAGTTTTCAAGTATTACTTCTCTTTGATAAATGGATACTTAGACAAATATTCCATACGTTTTTTAGGAGTATACTTAACGAGGGATTCAAAAAATTTATAGGTTAATTTGTGTTTTTCTTCCGCTTTTTTAATATTATCAGCAATTAACTCTCCTCTCTTATTAGCAATTTCATTTCTGGCAATGCAAATTTCTTCGTATGTGTTGATGAGGCTACCACTTGCTGTTTCAGAGCAGCTAATTTCTTTCAGGTGTTCTCTACACAAGATCAGTTCATAACTGCCTTTGTTGTCTTTTCGGGCAGTTCTTCCTTTGATTTGCGTCTCTTCTTTTTCATCCAAAGAAAAGAATGTTTGAATAACATGCACACCCCCATTCTCTTCTACGCTACGATCGTTAGACTTGTAGTCTATACCTCGACCCATAGCTCTAGTGGCCAAAGTCACTGTTTGTGCAACGCCAGATTCATTGATCCGCCATTCCACAACCAACGGTTCTTCATTCCCAATCAAAACATATAAACGATTAATATTACTTCGATATATTTCTTCAAATCCTTTTATTTCTGCATCAGTATCGAAGAAGACAAGAACAGCTCGGTTAAGTTTAATGTTTTGGGAAATATGTTCGAATATTTTCGAATGCCAGTTGCTTTCTGTAGCTTGAATGGTGAAATGGCTACTAGGTGTGAAAACAAGTTTACGTTCCCCAAAAAAAGATGGCATCGCAGACATGGTTTTTATACCATAATTTTTAATAGCATTTTTTTCTGATCCATCCAATGTCATGAGAGTACCACTCACTCCTAAAATATTCTGATATCTCGAGGGTACATTAGCGTAAGATATTGATCCATAACCGATCTGTATATAGCCATAATTTTGATAGTATTTATCATCAAAATGTTCTTTTTTCAACCTAAAATAATTGAATATATTATAATAACCATGGAAAGTGGATCTAGTATAAGCCCCAAGATTGTCTCTACAGCTTACAAAACCGTTAAAATCTATTTTGTAGCTTTCAATAGACCAAACGCTTTCATTTTTCTGTTGTGAAACACTTATTGCATCAGAAATCATTTTCTCTAAGTGTTGTTCAAATAAAGAATTTGTGTTTGTTATGAAACGCTTGAAGGCTTCGTGCTTTTCTTCCTTCAAGAGTTCAGTTATAAAATCTCTTATTTTTTCCATAACAATGGTTTTCTCGTACAAACCTCCTTCCACTATTTCCCACAATTTAGGTTGTATTTCTAGCAATGCTGGCATATCTATATTAACACCAAGATTGAGAGTATCACCGTAAAAGTTATCCGAAAAGAAAACATCAACTTCATCAATTAAAAGAACGGATGTCCGACTATGTTCAGGAAATTCAAGAGTTTTTGGATCAAATTTATTTAATACTAAATCACGCACTGCAGAAGACACATCTTCCTCAGAGTCATTAACTTTAAGTTTGAGGGAATCAAAAACTAAGTCATCGAATGTTTGATAATTTATTTCTTTCCCCACATTAAATCTTGAAAATGATTTTAAAAAATTACTAAATGCCATTTTATCACGTTGTGCCAGATATTCGCTGTAACACACTACATTCGCTTTGTTTCCTGTCAATGCAATTATGACAGAAAGTAGACCAAAAATAACTGATTTGCCTTGGCCAGTTAATACTTGAGAAAAGTGTTTTGGTACGCCTTTTTCTGGATTATCCACACCTAAAAGTCTCAAAATGCACAGAATTTGGACGCAGTGAGGTTCTATTCTTTTCATAATATTAGCAACATCTTTCGATTCTTGAATAGTCCACACTGCTGCGATTTCAGCGAGTAAAACTGGTACTACAGTCTGTTTGAAAGACGGAGTCCACTGTTCTAAAGGAAGACATTCCTGTTTCTCAATATCTTTTTTTATTTCTTCAAGGATTTCTGGTACATCTAACTGTTCTAAAGATCCAAGTTTTTCGCTATACAGATTATAGCAATTTTCTAAAATACTTCTATTGATACTAGTGTTGAATCCACTCTCTTTAGCCCTCTTCACTTCTATTTCACACAAATCCAGAGCACGTTCTATTCCGATTTGAGTTTGTTTTCGAGCATAGAGGAAAAAGTTTTCGACGTTATCTAAGCGTTTCTTAAAATCTTCATAGGTATCACTATGTGTTACTACATTGTTAAAAGGAGCTGTGCAATCTCTCAAAAAATGTTCCAAATCATTATAATCAACTTGATCCTCAAAATGAGTAAAAGAATGCCCAATAGCGAGAAATAGATCGCCAATCGCATTTAAATAATCTTCGTTACTCCAATGCAACTTTTCGTAAACTAAATCTATGATATCTAATAATTTATTAATGGTTTCGATTAGAAAATGCCGAGGGATTTTCAGTTTCTTCCTTTCAAGAATTTGAACAAAGCTCTCAGGGTCCTTTACAACGTATGATGTGACATCATTTTTGATTACACATTCCACAACTTTATTTAAATCTTCCGAATAACATGTTTTTGATATCAGCCATGAAAAATCTATACTTTTAATGTGTTTTAAAAACTCATTATAAAATCTGAAGAAACGGATTGCTAGTTTCGCTTCAGCACATTTTGACAAACCACTTTCAACCAGTTTTAGTATCTTTCCAAGAATTACTTCCATGTTATCTTTAAATATGCTGCAAGGAACTGGTAGATTTTCTAATATCGTTTCTCTCAACTTCCAATATTCATTATATACATCCATTAAGCCAGAAAAATAATCAGATAAAACATCTGTTTCATCTGAATTGAGAATGCAATTAATAAATTCCATTTGCTTTTCTAAAATATTATGGTCTACGTCAGTTAAAACCGAACCGACATCATTAAAATAAGGAGATAATTGCATGATGAATTTGATTATATTAAGGGCAGCAATTCGAAAAGATTCATAACGATCTTGTTTAGCTTGTTCAATGAATTTAATAAAGCCTTTTAGAACATACAATGATAGCTCTTTAAAATGGTTGCTAGATCTATCACACAATAAAGGAGCTGTGCCACAGTCTACAATATACAACCACACAAGGCGGTCCTCAGGAAACTTTTGAAAACTATTTTCCTGCCCGAAAAAAAAATTCTTTAAGAGACTTAATTAAGCTCCTATCACCATTTAGAATCTTAAACGAATATTTGAATTTGATTTTACTTGAATATGAACCAGGTTCGAAATGCTCCAACAATTGAAAATATAACTCGTATTGTTTTTCTAAGGACTTATGAACAGTTGACTTAGTAGACCAGGGAATGGAAGTTTTAATTCTGAATTTTCCGTTTTCTTCTATGAGTAGCTCCTGAGGTTTTATATTTGTTTTTGAAGCTATTTCACATGCAATGTCTCGGAAACTTTTTAAAAGGTAGTAGTACACGGGATGCGTCAAAGGTCCAATTTCTTTCACTGAATTATGATTCAACATTTGAACTTTATAATAAAATTTGTCCCACAAATATTTTATAAACTCTAGAGGAATTACTCTGTTCACGAAATTGCTCTCTTCATGTGCAACAGCAACTGCATTAGAAAATAGTTCAATATCTCCTCGGTTTATAAATAGTATTTTGTCTTTGGGCAAATCTCTTATTGAAAGAATATGACAAAGAAGATACGAATTTTTCGTAGGGCAGCTTTTTATTAAGTTTTGCTTATGATTGTATATTCCAACTTCGCAAATATTTCCAACTGGAGCTAACAAATCTTTCATGCGCGGGTTAGCAACACTATTGAACTTCGGAAAATGTTCATTTCGAAAGTAGAGTTTTTTTTCAATTCTCTCGAAGCACTTAGCATTATTCTTTATTACTTGAGATATGTGTTCATTTTGAAGAATTCCTTTCAAGAACATTAAAGGTTTATTCATAGCTAATGTGCAATGTTTGGTCATTAATAAGAGCTGTAAAAAATCATCTGCGCATTCAATACTATTAGAAATATTGGCACTCCTTCTCTCTAACAATTGAAGAAATTTATTGTATGCATCGTTTCTCTTAAGCATTAATTCATCTTCTAACACTTTAGTAATAATAATATGTTTCAAAAACTCCAGTTTATCATTTTCGAAAGATTGGCTCAACTGCAAGTTAGCCGATATTTCAACTCTAGCAATAAATTTGTCATTATTCGCTACCAATATGCATTCATCGCCCAAATTACATATATTCAATTTGTACTGTGGATTAGCTCTCCTGAGGATAAATTGACACAGATATACAATTCCAGTACTGTTCGGCACTTCTTTTATATATTCTTTACCATCAGCGCTAACTGATTCGTAATGTGATACACATTTTCTGAAAGTCTTGGTTTCCTTATAATTTTTTATTGTGTCAGGCGAAGCTATAGCTCTGGGATTTTTACCATCCTTTGTCGCATTCATGTTGCAACTTGTTTGAAAGATATTTTCAGTAGATAATAAACTAATAGTACCTGATTTTTCAGTTAATTGGTCTTTTCGTGCCCTTGCTCCAGTACCCTTAGATACATATGAATAAATAGGGGCATTTGGATTATTTTCAGAGCAATTATACTCATCTGTTAAAGACAGGTTATCAGAACAAGTGCTTGGGAAATTGGTACGTTTTTCCAAGAAAATACCC
Organism: Parasteatoda tepidariorum; assembly: GCF_043381705.1. NCBI lineage: Eukaryota > Metazoa > Arthropoda > Arachnida > Araneae > Theridiidae > Parasteatoda > Parasteatoda tepidariorum. The sequence goes on from NC_092205.1 coordinate 19,957,393, forward strand.
GGTGCCGACTACTCTACGTAGCACGTTGTACTCGAGGAAGACTTATCCTTTTTTTACAGCATGTCGATCAAATTGCTTAAAAAGATTGGAAAAATTAGAAGTAGACTGTAGAATATTTGTTTCAAGATTTGGTGGTATATCGTTGATAGAAAGTTCCTTACTAACTTGACACGATACAAATTTGTCGATGCATTCATTACTTTCAGAAAGACGAATAGTATCTGGAACACATTTATACTGGGAATCTGCTTTTTGTGGAACACTCAAACAAACATCAGGCATTATTTTAGCATTTGATTTTGATTTATCAACGTTTTCATCATTTGAAATTGCAGGAGAAGTGGAGGACGATGCAGTAGACTGATAATCAGTTTCCCCTGCGGCAGTACTGTGTTTCATAACTTCGGTTTCCGGACTAACGCCACAAGTAGAAATGCTAGTAGCATATTTATCAATTTGGTGATTAATTTGCTTTGGCTGTTTAGATGCTTCATTATTACCTTCGCCCTGTGAACCACTCTCAGATGCACCGCTGCTAACTTCTCTGCTTTTAGCTGGACGACGAGAATTTCGTTTACTTTTTTTACACATATTTTAATTGTCGAAGAAATTTTTCTTCTGCGATTAGGAGTGAATCAAGTTGTCCCGGAAATCAAGAAGTGACGACAAGCTAGGCACAATTGACTCTTTCAAGCTTTAATGACCTAAAAAAAACAATATATAGTTAACAATTAATTAAAATTTCTGTTAACAAATATAGAGCGAAAAATGTCTCTTCTTTAAAATTTATACATTCAACGCTTGATTTAAAAAAATGTTTAAAATATCTTTTATTTTTAAATAGAGGATGAAAATTACGTTTTTTTCTCTGTTTCTTTTTTTTTTTTTTTTGCTCAATTTTTACTATAATATACCATCGGCAACTGAAAGTGAACAGAGACAAATGTTCGTAGTTATGTAGTTCCAGAAATAAAGAAGTAACGATAAGTCAACTACTTCCTATTTTAATGAACTAAAAAACAAAAATATATCAAATTAAAATACCTAATAGCAATTCCAGCAGGGTTTTACAATACCAGATTTCTACGAAAAAAACCCAGCTTACGTAGGTTTTTCACGAAAAAACTAAATTTGTTCATATATATATATAAGTATGATAAAGTATGAGCCAAAAAAATATTGATTATCATCAAAGTATTATGAGAATAACTATTTCAGTCATGCCTTCTAAATGTATAATGAATTGCATAATGATGAAGTTACTGAAATGAGTTTATGTAAAATGAAAAAGTATAATGCGTTATGTGATTAATTTTAGTTGATAAATCAACATATAAAATAGCTTCGAAGTTAATAAATAGAATTTCTAGAAGCATTGTATGAATAGTTGACCGTGTAAAGCTAAACACAGATGGAGCTAGGGGTTGAAACTCGTCGTAAGACTTCCGAGTTACTACTTTCGATTGATTTTTACGCCTATGCTTGAAAAGCGTACCATCCAATGCTATTACATTTGTAGTGTTAACACTATAAAGCGTTCTTACAATTTAAATTTCACATAAACATACAACAAATGAATTTGGAAGACTCTGCATTCCTACAACAGGGGTCTGTTCAGACATTTTGTGAAAGGTCCGGTTTTCGTGAAATTGTGAAAAAATTACTCACATTCTTTCAACCAGGGTCCGCTTTTATGAATTTGTGCAAATAGGGTCCGGTTATTGCAAAGAACTTTTTTAAGGAGTTTTTAAATTGTAAATAGACACAAGATTATGCTCGGCACTGTAAAATTATAATAAAAAAATTAAATTTTCAAAAATAAACAGCAATTGCTGCTTCTAAATTAGAGATGCAACAAACCAATATTTGGTATTTAGCCTACACTGCTGAACGCAGAATATTCATTTCGGACGAATAATGGAAGAATCGTTCATATTTCTTGTTTTCTGCCCTGGGAAGGGTTTATTCGATTAATAAAACAATAATGAAGATAAACAAATTTGCGAAGGGTCCGATTAAAAGAAAAATCATTTTGTGAAGGGTCCGTTTTTAAGTTTAAATATTTTGTGAAGGGTCCGTTTTTATGAAATGATATTTTGTGAAGGGTCCGTTAACGGACCCAAATTACTTCTAAACAGACCCTTGTACAATGATGCTATCCAAAATAAAACAAAACAGCGATTTTTTACACAAATAGCCAAATAAGGGATAACACTCAAAACATGGCAAACCTTACACTTTATTTACGTTCTTATATCAATTTTCTTAGATTTATTTTTACTCAAAACTCAAATTACTACAAAAAACTGTTATAAGTGGTAAAATTACGCGTAAATTTAAACACGTCACAATAAAACTTTTTAACGCCTGTTCACACATTGCCTTATAAGGTTAACATAAGCGGAGGGATACACCGGAAGTTTTCTAGATTTCTTCCGGTATTAGGATACGTGTTATTGCTTTTATTCAGTCAACAATCCATATATTCATGAAATGAAATGCCCAGATTTTCTCTAAAATGTCGTACGGTTATTTCTATTTTTCGATGCATCAGTTCCTCATACGGCTTAGAATGTACACAAAAATGTCAATTTTTATCTAGTTTATACTTTTTGCTTTTAAAATGAAGGAAAAAAGATAAGAAATTTTAAACATTTGCTTTTGTTGTTTTTAAGCATTTGCTGTTTATTTCAACATCATAATTAAAGATTTTAATGATCATACAGAATTGCTTATTAAATTTAATGAATAATTATATAAGAATGAACGGGGCGGGATAGCCCGGTTGGTAGGGCGTTGGGCCCATGTCCTAGGCGTCGTGAGTTTGATCCTCGCCGGCAGAAAGATTCTCCTAATGGCAACTGGTGCACGTTAAATCTGCCTGGTCACAAAGTCCTCTATGTTCCCATACCAAATCATACCTCTGGGAGTGCTAAAATGTAGAAAGATCGTTATCTGCTTCAAGTCAAAATAACGCTCTATGTATGAATGAGTCTGCTCCATAAACGGGTTGTGATGTATGTGTGTGGCAGAAGCCGAATTATGTCATAGATGGCGCCAATGGAATACAAGAAGCGCACCTCCTTTGCCTTAATTGCACGCGACAACAACATAAAAATGAACATGAACGACCGATATTTTCAATATTGCATTCACATTCCTTTAATGAATAATTTCATTATATGTTCACTGCAAAATTAAAATTTTCTTTTATATTAAACGAAATTTTTACCTAATAATAAGCAAGTATTAAATAAAACACATTTTTTGTTCCCGTTAAATTCTAAAATTAATCTAACAGCAGAAAACATTCCTTCTAGTCCAGTTGTCTTAAGAAAAGTAGTGAATAATAATATATACTATATTTTGGCATTTAACTGGTATTCTAAATTATAATTTTCTGCCAAATTAGGTTTAATATTCTAAACTTTATTTTTAAAAATGGATTTCTTTGCAAAAGGAACAGAAACAGAGTTCTCCCAAAGAATAAAAAAGGGCACCCTGAAAAGGATACTTCAGAGTTTTGTACAGACATCATAAAAAAAATTTATGAATATGTGTAATATCATTTAATAACTGAACTTTATCCTCAACAATTTTTAAATTAACTTCGTATACTATTTTATGTGAAAATTTCAAAAAGTAATTCTCCCTCATTATCAAAATAAAAGAATAATTTCGGTTTTTAAAAATAGTTAAAGGCATGCTAAAAGGCAAACAACTTGAAAGCATTTTTTTTTATAATTTAAACTGAAAACGGTGAGAAAATAAACATTTACAGGTGCAAAAAAAATAATATTTTTAAAAATAATTTTTTTAAAAATAATTTATTTGAAAACAGTTTTAAAATGAATTAAAAATTACAATTAAAAAATCCACACCTCCCCCCAAAATATACTTATGAACATCTAAAGAGTTGAGAATAATCCTAACAATCAAAGCCAAAATAATAATAATATGTAAATAAATAAAAAATAGAATTGTTTACAGTATCCGAAACAGATGCTCAGTATAAAGACTATTTAACACATGAATGCATGATGAAAACAAAACAATAAAATGAGAGATTGAAGAAAAAAAACTGTAGTTGTTAAGGGGGACATAGGTGGTTGTAAGTTGAAAGCAATGTAGTGTATATTCTCAAGGGGAATGAAGGACAGGGGAGAACTGATATCTTAAAAATAAAATATTGGGTGTAAATTATAAGAAACGAGTTGATGAATAGTCTCAGTTAACTTTCCAGGTATATTCATTTTATACACAAAATTAATCTTGAAAATATGTTGTAAAAATTTATTATAAAATTTTAATGGGACAGAAATAATTATAATATCATATAAGCGAACAACAAAGATAATGTAATATATATAATTCTCTTACGTGGCTCCAAAATTTTGGCTGTATTTCTTTTCCGCCGATGGCAACGTTTGCTTTGTTTTGTTTAAGTTACTATTTCTCTTACACGGCGACAAAAAAAGCCTCATTACAACTCCCCGAATGGCAACGCTAGAAAATTGACCAATGATTGCCGTTAAAAATGTCACATGCCAAATCTAGCTGAGGTGGCTCAACATATAGCGCTTTTAAAAACGGAAATTGAAATAACCAGAGAGCATCATCTGCGGCAATCTCATACAATTAAGATAGGCAGAAGTGAGTAGTCTTTNAATCTTTTTAAAGAGATATCAGTTTTAGAAATTTTATCTTAAGATTTTATACTATAGCACATTTCTAATAGGTTTAACGAATTACATGTCATTTATTTGAATTCAAATTTATTTTAATGACTTAGTATTTACTAAAAAGAGGAACTTTTTTTTTTTTAAAGTTTTTATATGGATCTGGATGATTGTTTTGAATACTTAGAATTTTGTGCATTTGCAATGTACCTAAGTTAGTAGCGAGCGAAGCGAACCTTATAAGATTGCGTAGCAATTTTCGGGGGCTGGCGAGCGTGAGCGAGCAGGGGGCACAGCCCACTAGTATCAAATAAACAGGCAACAAAAATAACATCAAATTAGCTGTCAAATGTTCATCTGCTTTCTTTAAAATTTCATAAAAAATTCTTGCAAAACATTTTAAAATAAATTTTGTATAAAAGGAACTTATCTCGAAAATTCTTTAAGTCTACATTAACACAATTTCTATAAGTTCTAATAAAAATGTTAGGTTTGACGTATTATTTATTTATTTACTTATTTTTTTGAATTTTAAATAATTACAAATAGTGTTTGTTACGTGTCACATCGAATCGACTCCCGATCTGTGCGAAAATTTCTATATTATGCTATAATTAACTAATATTTTTTTTTAATTCGAAAATACAGTTTTCGAATTAATAAATGTAAAAGTATGTTTCTTTTTTAGTTCATATAAATAATACGTCAACTGAAAAAGAAATATAGAACTCTGTTACATTTTTAGTGTTCATAGTATAATTTTGTTATTCCATTGAAATGTTGTTAAGAGTAAATACTTAGATTACATATTTTGGTTTAGTAGAGTTTCAATTCAATTGTTTATGAAAATACCTAATATTTATATGTAAGATTATTTTTAAAAAATAATATTCACAATTTTTGAAATATTTTATTAAATATTTCCTCTTGTTTCACATTTATGAGAAAAGTTCTGTGAGCGCAATGGTTGTATTTCGAAATTTAGTTTTCTAATGTTTTATTTAAATTTTTATATATGTGTTGTAATTGTTTTGGCCCTCGATAGCTCACTATTTTAAATACTTCACAAATTAAAACACCACAAATGGACTGTATTTTTTCTCACATTTTTATTGCGCTCTCTACTCCTTCACAATTAACACTCTCTTTCTCTGTTACTTTCTAGAGGGCGCTACAACCGTGCGGATATTTTTTTTCCCCCAATGGCAGGCAATTCGTTACAAATTTTCATAGTGTTCACAAATTTCAAATTTCAACAACGTCTTTTCTATGGTTTAGCACGGAAAAGCAAAAAATAAAATGGTATTGAGTGTAACTTTTAAGAATCGAGTTGATTTATACTGTCCTTAAATAATGGAAAAGACACTCAGCTTTGATATTTTTTTTAATTTCTCAAGAAATACTTAAAGGATTATTTTGTAACTTAGTTTATACGATTTTTCATATGTAACAATAATATTCAGATGTCCCCCACAATGCCGGTCACATTTTTAATAAATCTTACTTAGTACATGAAATTTTGAGAATTGTTTTAATTATTGTTTTGAGCTTTCTTTCAAAAAGTACAAAAAACTATTTAAAAAATTGCTTGATTTAAAATTTTTAAGATATTCAAATAAAGCTTTTATCATTAGATAAACGTACAAAAAAATTATCACCTACAAAATTATGAAAAAAAACTTTTATTATTTTTTTTGCGCATGCGCAGTATAACAGAACTAGCTTAAATACTCACATCTTGCACAGTTTTTAAAGATTTTTTTTTAAGATCCTTAATCAATTGAGTAATTAATCTTAATTTTTTTCCAAATTTTCGTTTTAATTCCATTGAATATCTATAAAGTTATAATGAAAAACCGTAAGGTGAAAAAAATAATTTTTTATATATTCCATAAATATTTACCCTAGGTTCACGAAACTTTTTGCAGTTATTAAAAATAACAACCAAAGTAATCGATACAAGTTACAAGCTTATTGCTTGATTTTTCTGGCATAGGGTGTTCAAAAATACTTGTTTCCTTTCGTTATTTATTGTCGGTTTCCCAAACTCCTGAAAGATTTAAATCTTATTGCTAAATATAAAAAATCGCATGAACTAAACACCTGTAAAGTTACAAAATAATTCCTTAAGTGTTTCATGAGAAATTTTAAAAAAAATATCAAAAACTGAAATTGTCTCTTCCATTATTGTAGAGTAGTATATAGTCTCAGTTCGAAAAAATGTCGGTGGTTTACGTACAACAATAACATCAAATAAACGCTCAACAATAATAACATTAAATAAGCTGTCGATTTTTTATCTGCTTTTTTAAAATGTTTTATAAGAAATTCTTACAATATATTTTAAGATGAATTTTGTTTAAAAAACATATCTGGAAAACTATTTGAGACAAGATTAACATGATTCTTAAAGTCAATATTTTACTTTTTCTAGAATAACCATAGAAAACCTTTTTTCTAATATTTTAAATTATTTCACTTCAAAATTTTTTTTAGCCTTAGGATTCAAGAAGTCTTTTAAAAAAATGGCGTTTTATTTTCTCATCTTTGTAAATACGGTACGAACAATAAACCTAGATTATAGCTCACTAGAGTATTTTATCTACTCAGTTATCAACAGAGTAGATCAAGGCAACGGATTTTGTTTCTTTAGTACTGCAGCTTAACTAAAATTTTGGCTCACCATTATTTCACGATTTATTTAATTTTAAACACTCTGAAAACACATTCACTTGTTTATTAGAGAGATTTGGGTTTAAATACACGGAGAATTTCTTTACCTCCTCGATTTCAAATTCAAGATTTTTTTTTTCTGAAGATAAAAACATGCAGAGTTGTTAACACATTTTAACATCTCCACTTTAAGGACTGGAACTATTACAACCCTTTTTTAATACTTTTAATTGAAAACTTACAATTGTTGTTGTTGTAGTTGTAAGCCATTAAGGCAAGGGAAGCAGTTGTTCTCGTTTTCCAGTGGCTTCGTATATGGCCAAGAATTCGATTTCTGCCACACCCATTTATAGGACGGACCCATTCATACATCCATCTAGTCATCCACAGAATACAATTTTGACCTGAACCAGAAAACGATCAAACTCTAATTCAATACTCCCAGAGGTATAATTCGTTATGATAACATGGAGGACTTTGTGACCCTATAAATTTAACTTGCACCATTAACCATTTACTACACGGGGAATCTGGATTCGAAATCCTGTTCTCACGAACGTGAGTCCAGCGCCCTGCCAACCAGTTCTATCATGGGCAAAACTTACAATTCCAGGAAAAATATGGTAGTTTGATTTAAACTGTAGCATTTAATAAATATTTTAAGTTAATACATGTGTTTATACATTTTAATTAAATACATACTTACATATGCTGGCGCATAATATATAAGTACTCACAAAATGTATCATAGAATAATTCTCTCTGTCATTGTAGTATAATCATAATAGAATAATTCGTGGGCGTTTTTATGAGCTATTTTCATAAAAACGCCCACTTCATAAAGAGATAATTTAGAGCTATGTCCAGATTTAAAAACAGACGATCTGCATCATTTCTATTTTAAGATGGACATATCACATGATTATTCCGAAAATTGAGAATGCACAGACAACGATACATTTGACGATAAATCTATAATAATGAAATGAAGAGTTTTGTCTTTGAATATGTGTCTCTTTCAACTCTAGTACCGGTCGTTTCATATGTAATCGTTCAAAAATTTAACTAAATCTGTTAGAGAGAGACTTCGAAAAATTGGAATTTTTTCATTGGTTATATGGAATTTTTTCATTGGTTATAATTATAAGCCATTGATAAAAATTAAACTACAAACGATTCTGAATTTTGATTACATATATTTCTTAAAGATAACAGTGATGTTTTCTACCTTAAAAAAAGGTGTTTATTTAATGTTTTTAAAATATTTCATTATTTTTATTCGTGTCAGATCAACTCAATAATCAACGTGAATGTGGTAGCATAAGCAGATTACGTCAGTAAATTAGTATTCCTAAAGCTATCTTAAACCATATATCTATTTTGTTTAGAGTTATGCTTCAAAAAGATGTTTTTATATAACGAAATAAATTTTAAGTCACTAAATTACGATATTTCAAATAAAAAAATAAGTTTGTATTGAAAAAAATTTATGGAGAAATAATACTAATCCATTTAGAAAAACCGTAAAAAAATAGTTACATTATTTTTTGATGCCCATGATGCTGGGTTAATTTCAGCAATGGGGACTAATGGAAGAAAAAAAATATTAATCTCTGTACTAAAAGGCAAAATTACCGTAGAAATAAGGCAAAATTATTTAAAAGAAGCAAAAGAAATCGTCATATAAATATTGACGCCAATGATCTAGTTATTAACTCAAACGAAAAAAAAAAGCTATAAATTAAAAAGCAAATTAATTGAGAAATAGTACTAATTCGTAGAAACGTAAAAATTCGTCAGATTATCATTGGCAAAAAAGAAAATTGACGTTGAAATATATCAAATTCGTTCAAGAGAAAAGTAAAAAATCGCCACACTATTTTAGACATTTTAGACCCCAATGATGTTTCATTTTATATTTGTTGCTAATTGAAATATATAAAAAAATGAGCTTTGTATACATTATGAACCTAAATTAAAGGAGAAATGTTACTAATTTTTTTAGAAGAAACGTAAAAAATTAAAAATCATGTATTTTAATTAGATTTTAATTAGTTATTTTTAATTAGATAAATTTTTTCTAATATACCTACAATGACTGCATCAATAATGAGAAAATAGGTTTTCACGGCCCCTTTGAATTAAAGGGTGAGTACAGGAAAAAAATCACTTAATTGTAAATGTCTTCCAGTTTCGAGCAGGATTTTGTAGTGTTTCGTCATGTACTGATTTATTGGTTGTTGTTTTTTCACCTCATACGAAGTCGAGCATTCAGCTAGTAGAGACATAAGCGCTAATTTTTTACGGTTTCCCGAAAATTCAATTTTTTTCCCTGCTGCTTTTTTCTCAGAAAAATTGGTCAATCCGAATCTATTGGATTAAATAGTTTTACTTTAGTCATGTATATTGGGTATCAGAAAAAGATCACATTAAATCCTAAAATATAAACTAAATTCTTATCAAATAGTACTTAATGAAAAATGACATGTTCTTCATCTAGCACAGAAAAATAACAACTCATCATTTAATCTAAAAAAAAAAAAGAAGCAAGAGTGATGAGTTTCTCAACGAGATAGACGTGAAACAGATGATTGAAACTATTTCATGGAAAAAGGGAAATTTCCCGCAATTAAAATAACCTCAATCGTTTCGATAAACAAATATAAGAGCGGCCCAGATAACTTTAAGTCCTCTAAACCAGAAAAAGTTACAAATAAATTATTTATAATAATTGTAATTTTGATGAAAAAATTAATTTTAAATAAATTAATAAGGATAATAGTGATAGTAAAAAAATACATTTAAAAATAATTTTAAACCACAGATAATATACATTAAGGCAATGTTTGCTTTCACTTCGTTCATTACATGTATTTTTCATATTTTTCTGACAATTAAATTGTGCTTATTAACTTAACTTAACTAATTATAGTGTATGATATGTGTCGTCTATTTAATAATAATAACGTTGAGTTTATAGGCGCCTGCAATGGGGTATTTGCATGCTCCCTGAAAATCCCGTAAATAAAAATTTATAGTTTGCTGTTACTGTAATTAATTAAAATAATTACAAATAATGCTTGTTCATCCGTGGTGACACAGAAAGTAGAGCGTTTGCCTCCCCATGAGGTGAACCAGATTCGAATCCCAGCAGTGGAATTGAATAGGAATTTTGCTTCTGGTTCGCGTCAACCACAGAGCTCACGTAAAAATTTCCTCAATGGTAGACGGTAAAAACCGTGGAAGGCTTTCGTAGATTTCCTCTATGTGCGCAACGATTATGTAACGCAAATTCGAGTTAATTCCATCAAAAAATCCTCCACGAAGACTAATTTGTCCTAATACATGATCCAGGAGTTTTCTTTTCTTCTTTTCTTTTCTTCTTGTCATATAAGAGTCTACTCTGATGCTCGAAACGGACGAAAATTTCAGTTTTCAGCCATAATTAACAAATATTTTTGCTTAATTCGAAGATAAAACAAACTACAAAACAAAAACATAGGTTGACTTTAAAAAATACTATAATCTATTTTCTCTTCAGTGTTCATAGCATATTTAATTTGGTACCAACATATTTAAATATAGCATTTTTTTTAAATAAAATTTAAATGTTGTAAAAAGTAAATAATTTGTCGAAATTTCTTGATGAAGTACGGTTATAAATAAATTGCTTAAGTTGTCCGTGAAAATATCGGAAGTTCACATATAAGATCATTTTACCGAAAAAATATGCACGATTTTTGAAATATTTTAGAAACTATTTTCCTTAGATGCACTCCTCTGAGAAAAATGGTTGCGTTTAGAATATTTTATGGTTAATGGTTGCGTTTCGAATGTTCTTCAAATGTTTTATTACCGATCACTGGTCTAATGATGGTTCATAATTAACGCAGCGGAGAGATACTTTTAACCAACGGCATTTCATGAGTAAATGTTAAAATAAAGGACTTGAGATCAGTGGCGTAGCGAGCTTAACTCGNCCCGGGGCATGATGCCCCCCCTTGCCCACCCCTCGCTACGCTACTGCTTGAGATTAACGAATCTCTTAACACTGTGCATATGGGAAAATTCTATGCATGATTTTTATGAATGTAATTTAAAAGTATCTGTGATACCATAATAGGTATAACATATTTCCTAGCTTTTAAAATTTCTTTATTTTAATAAATTAAATTTTTTAATCATTGGAAATCTAATTTTAATTCAATTGAACCAACTATTACATTTTATAAAAAACAAATAAAAATATTTTATTCTCTCCTTAACAATCGATGCAACGGCTAACTTTTTAGTTCAATACAAATGTATGATTCATTATTTCATTGCCGCAAAAGGACTAAATCGAACATCAAACTCTGTTTCCGTTAAGATACTTTATTTCTCTAACCACAAAAATGATTCAGTTACACGGTTAAATTAATTCTTACGATCTTTTTGGCGATTAAACAGCAGTCAAATTATTTGATATTGATCACGGGGAGTTTGCTTTGATTTCGAATATTTTATCTTTTGATAAATTGCTCACTATTGATCTCTTCCCATGTTCCTAACTATCCGTTGGAAACAATTCACTTTCTTAACATTTTTAATTCTTGGCGTTAGGACTGGGGGGGGGGGTCGCCCCAAATCCAAGCGTGTCAAAACTTAACTTTAAGAAATATTTCATCTTGTTCGAGGATGCATCTCTTAATCTCTATTATAGGCGTCAGATCTTCAGTAGTTCTTTCGTTTTATTGTATAATGGCCATTGTTACTAATATAAAGCAATTATTGTATTGAAACATCGGTGGACTGTTAATTCTTCACAAGGGCAAACGTACCATATTTACTATAATCTTCCAACATAAATAAATAATAACTCCATTATCAGTGAAATGCATATAAAACAAACTGTAATGCAAGGTTTTGTAGGATGCATAAGCAGAGCCTGCGCTAAATTCTAATTATTAACCAGTAAATTAGCCAAATTTCAAAATTCTTAGTTAAAAGCAAATTTTAAAAAATTTTTATGATTGATTTTTTTTCAATAGAAAACTACAAATCAAAATAGAAATTTACTATAAATTGAATTATTTTATAGATTGCAATTTCAAATCAAGAGTGATTTTTCTGGGAAAAAGGATGAAAAATGTAGATCTTGTTTTAACATCTTTGAAGAAAAGAAATAGGAACAGTTAGGGGTTAATTTTGATAACTTCTTAGACAAGAGCAGTAGCGTAAATATCTTCCCCTTGATGCGGGGGAGGGGTGCATGAGGTTAGAGGGCGGAATATTCCAGAAATTATACACTACAGAGGGGTGCGAGGGCCATGACAGCTATTGAACGTAATAATAATAATAATAAACTATTATAATTTGCTATGGAAAATAAAATAAAAAATAGGAAACTCTTCAGATTTAAATTTTGGAAGCGTCAAATCTAAATCAATGTAGTTTTTCGATCCCTTTTTTTGGTGGTTATCACTACGAATTTCCATAGTTTAAAAAATCCCAATATTTTTAATATGAAAAAATGATGATGCGAAATTTCGAATTTTAATAATCACTTTTGTAGCTCTTTAATTGTGTCCAATATTTTTATAGTGACTTTTCGATCGTGTTTTCGAAGTCTATATTGTTGGATCTCAAATCTCGAACTTTGAATTGTGTCAATCATATCGTAAATCCAAGTCCTTTACCCATCGCTTTTTCGGCAATAAGCATTTTCACATAGTTGTGAAAATCCCGATATTTTTAATATGTTTTAATACCACACTCAAATCGTGCATTTCCCATGGGCGCTTTATTTGCGTTGCTAATTATTGCTTTATTTACAACGCAAAGCTAAGTGGTTTCTTTTTTTCTTTTCCTTAATCGTTCTTTCAATAGTAATCGCTCCGCTTTTCCTCGAAGTTTCAAAACTCCTGATATTTTTAATTCGGTGATATAACGATTTTCGAATCGGACATTTTAATCATCTCCTTTGACGTGCTTTATTTGTGCCGATTTCATTGTTACAATCTAAGTTATTATTCAATTGTTCTTTATTTAATCTTGATAATTTTAATATAATATTACAAAACGTGTAATTTGAATGTGAGTTTCTTTTTTTACTGCTTACTGTTTTTAACCGTTGTATCCACTTTTTTGTGGCTTAAAACATTTGCGATTTAATATTCATAAAATCTCATATTATTCCCCAAAGATAAATGTTCTTAAGTTAAAAATATACTGAACTGAATCCCAACTGAATGTTAAATGTTATTTGGAGCTATAATCCTTTTGTAGTAGTTTTTTTTTAAAACTTTTTAAACCCTTCACAATTTCTTTTAATTGAAAGATTTAATTTACATTTATATTGCTCAATAAAATATTTATTTTTTACTTTGACTCAACTACATTTCAGTCAATTTCTTTTAAATTCGCTTTTGTGTTGCATGCAAATATATTACTAAGTTGACTAATAAAAAAGAATTAAGGTAATAAAAAAATAATTTAATTTACTGCACTGATGTTTTCATAAAAATTATGATATTTGCGGTCAACATGTTTAATTATTTGGACACCCACGTAATCTGAATTACAATACAAATAAAAAAAAAATAAAACTTTTATACTAAAATTATAAAAAATATTATAAAATTTTTTACAAATAAAAATATCTCTATCTAGTAAACTTTGAATATAAATATTGCAAGATAGTGAGTAGCTTTCCCGCATTTTTAAAGATTAATTTCATTTCAATGTGGTAAGTCGGGAAGTGTATTGTATACAATGTTACCATTTAATAATTTATCGAAATTCCACCTTGCATCGCAATTAATTCCTTATTAATGAATATTAAAAATATATAAATTAAAATAAAATTAATGATTATAAATGCCCGAATGCCTCTTCATTGTTTTCGTTTCATATTATAATTTTTAAAAAAAATTGTGTTAAGTCTATGATAGGGCGCATCTAAGTATATGTACGCCACTGCACTATAGCAGTAATATAAAGATAAACCTGAAGTAGCATTACGTTATTGTTACGATGGATTATAAATATGCATCTTGCTACCACTTGATCTGTTTATAGACACAGAATAGAGGAAAAATTTCATTGCGCGATATCGCGTGATCCGGCAATGAAAGTTTTTTATTTGCATTTTATGGTAGTTAGTCTATGCTTAATACAAGTCTAATTAGTTATGCGACGCATCCTAATGGAAATTACTTTGATCACATAAAAATACACGAATGTTCAGAAAAATTCCCTATTACTTTTTGTTTCTTTTTCTGCTTTTTTCAGGATCGAGGACGAGGAGTATATATAATTTCCTTCTTGTTGAAAAAATCACTCGCCAAAACACAATTTTTTTCACCGGATTTACGATTTTATCGCATTTAGCGAGATGACGAATGCTTAGCACGGGCCCTGCATATGCTACACATTATTAGAACTTAGTTTTGGAAAGAGTACCATAATTCATACAAAGTGAGACAAAAACACATAAATATCCGATGCGGTGGCTCAGGATCCAACCCAATGCTCTCCTCCCATTCAGGTTTCCTGAGTTCGAATTCCAGCGATGGCTGGTCGAATTCCGTACCAGTCTCACACCGACGACAGTGCTGATAATAACCTTAGTGGTATATAGATCGAGGGTTAGAGTCCCCTTTGAGGTTTTTGTGGTTTTCCACGTCATATTTTACGAATTTCTGCCTGACCAGTTAAGGGTGTCGTAATCACTCGCAATAATTCTGTATCACTTATGTGGCAGGCAATGGATCTAAATGGAAGGCTTATTGGAAAGCCTTAAAAACCGTACCATTATCTTATTTGTTATTATCGTTTTACTATTTTATTTTATAACCTATTTTATTATTGTTCAACTCCTTAGCCTTGAAATTTCGAACCCGATCCAGAAGACAAAAGAACTCCAGCATCCAAATATCGGGAGAAAATTGCCTAGATGAAGGATTTTTTGATGAAACTAACCCGCGTTTGGAGATTAAAACCACGAAAACCTCCCACGATTAGCCTGACGGCATGGGGACTCTTAACACATGATCCATGTACCACTGATGATATTTTACGTCAACAATGTGATCGGTTCGAGCTGGGTGCGGAATTCGAATTGACCAGGGATTCGATGGCGGATCATCTCATTGGGAGGAGAGCGCTCTATCCCCTGAGCCACCATGACTCTATTTTGCTTTGCTTTTAAAAAAATTGTCAGAGGTGCATGGATGTATTGAATATGCATTAATTCACCACTGAATCATTCTGCAACATGGTGCATCGAGGGGGATTTCCATATCATATCGTGATCTGTGGCAGAATAATCGTCAAGTATAGGTAACTTCCCGGCAGCGGCCAGCGAGAATCTAAAGAAAAACATCACAGAAAGGGATCAATTCGAAAGGTATAGCTCGTAGCCACCCCCAGGCAAACCTCCACATTTTTTTATTTTTTATTTTTTTTAACTAAGCAAAGTTTAAAATTTATTTGGTATCTTGGTAATTGTAGTAGGCGCGACAGATCACGATACGGATATATCCCCTAAAACAAACACGTATTATGAGCACAAATAAAAAAATATTTAAAAAATCAAAGTTTCACTTTCGATGTATATGACTAAACATTTTTTTTATTTATAAAATCAAAACATCTGGCAATCTTAGAATGATTTTTATTAGTGCACTTAGCATTGTTTTTACATTATTTATGGTAAGGATGTCTAAATATTAAGAAATTAAATACTTAAAAAAAATTCAAGCAATTTTAAATATTAGAAGCAAAATAAAATTTGTAGTATTGACTTTAGCTTTTGATTGGTGGTGTTAATGGTCATCCAAAACCGAAAAGGAAAATTTCATTGAAGCATTTTTTTTTAATTTTGGATTATTAATAATTTACTATTATAATTTGGATTACTTATAATTTTTTTATTATTAATAATTAAAAAATTCCGTGTGCTAATTGGAAGATTTTATTACTCTTTTCTTACATTTTTCTAATTTAATAAATGTGTTTTCATGTGTAATTATGTAATCAAATTTTAGTAAATGCAATAAAATTTCTATTATTAATAAAATCATTGATATTTTTTAAATTTCAGATAAAAATTGATTATTTTTACTTTTTAATAAATCATTCTATGAGCTAATTTGTATTTTTATTTAAGTATCTTGCTTTGTAAAAAATTTAGTTACACATAACAATAATAATAAAATGTTTATAATAATCAAATGTTTCAATAATAATCAAGTATAATATAATAAAGTGTTTAGTTGCATGCTCTTATAAATATAAAGTGATTAAACAAAGCTAGAAATATTTCTTTATTGCTACCCATTTTTTTAGAATTCAAACATTGAGTTTATAAAATGTATTTCAAATGAAACAAGTTACTTTAATGAAAAAGAGAAAAAAAATTCATTAAATTAAAACAAAACTTACACCATAAAAAAACTTTCAGAAGATGAAAAAACATCAACAACAAAAAAATCTTTTCTCATTTTGTGAACAAGCATCTTTAAATAAGAAAAAAATAGTTTTACCATAGCTATATTAATTACTTGAAATTGTTATGACTTCTTATCTAATTGGGAACTGTTGTGAATAGATTAAAAAAAGTTAGAATATGTTTAGTACTTCAAGACTAAACATTAAAAGTTTCAAACATGCATCTAATTGTGAGCAAACTATACAAATAGAAAGCACATTAAAAATAACAATCATACAATTTTTCCAAGTTCGTTGCTACATAAAAAATTCTAAAAAGAATTTAATGCAAAAATTGAGGAAAAAGAACTGATGTCAAGAAAAATGTGATGGGCAAATATCACTTACCTATTCGGAAGATTTCGTCAATAACTATACATGAAGTAGATTTTCACTGATTCTATTTATTCTATTAATTACATAATTTCAAGATGGAGGAACATCGGTCAAAACTGAAACTGAAACTTTTATTCTTATCGCCAATCTCGTTGAGAAGGGCTGAAAAATTCGCCAATTTAGCATTGATGATTACAATAAATAGAACGTTACAGCCAAGCATTGGCTAAGTTCAAAAAGGAAAATATTATTTTTTTAAAAAAAAAGTGGGCAGTAACCTCGGAAGTAAATTGAATGAAATAATTCTTGGCCTTGATCTGTGAACCTGATTAGTTTCCGATTCTCATTTAGCATTTTATTTCATCATATTTTTTTGCGCTAAAAAAGATGAACATCCTGAATACCTCTTGATTTAATGATTGGATTTTCAAGTACCAGGTCTATGTCTTAATAATTTGAGGACCTGACCTCAAATATACTAATTAATTAGTGCAGATGAATGATTTTGTCTTTTATGAGATCAGACACATAGTTTTTTTAAAAGCTTATACCACTTTGTTAATTTTACTTTTTGCATTTTTCATCATAAATTCGAGATATATTTCTATTACAGCGAATCAAAAAAGTTTTTAAAGTTAACTCCACGCAATTTTTTTAAATTACTTATTTGTCCTTTTTTTAATATTTTATTTTGTAAGGTTCTAACAAAAAGTCTGAAGCGTAAGGCATAAATCATTTTACATCATTTTAAAGAATGCAATTTTATATGATAAAATACAAAAGTGGAACGAAAGCAATCAAACAGTTCTCGATAAATCAAATTTTAATATACGAATTATTTTAAATTTTGATTATTCAAGAAGTATTCAACGAATTGAGCTCAAATTTTGAGCTTTACTTTTTGAAATTATGTATTTTAAAATAATGTAAAAATTGAATTTTTTAAAATTCAAAATATTTTTTTGTCCATTACTAAATAAAATATTAAAAAATTATAATTAATTATTAAAAATTGTTATTAGCATGGAATTGTCTATGGATAAATGACTTTTTTAATGGTATGAAAAAATTTGAACTCGCGTAAAAAGTTCTCAGTAAAATCACGATTTTACTGAAGGGAGGGGAAAAATTATAAGTTTTTTTTTATAATTAATAAGTATATTTAGGCAAAGGAGATATAGTTTACTGTGTATTTTTTTTTACCCTGCAATNTGTATATGCTAGTTGGTTTATTTAGTGTACTACTTATTTAGTGTAATAAAAGTTTACTAAACGAGCAGATTTGGCTCCCAATTTTTTTTAAAAACTGTTGCAATGTTCATATTTGGCTCTTTGGCTAATAAGTTTGCCGACCACTGGCTTAAATCAAACTAAAATATCTTTTCGCCAGCTCGCTGTCGACTGCCGAACATTTTATTCGAACGTGTATGTAGCAGAGTTAACTGTACAATAACAGAGATTGACTTTAGAGTTACAGAATTGCCATAGATTGCAGTTAACAGGCGGTATTTAAGTGCCGAATGACAGCTGTATACAAGCATGAAACATTTAAAAGTATGAGTGTAAAAAAGCATAAAAGTGTCAAAAGTATGAGAACATTTTTATTATTTTAATTTTCTGATAGTTTTTCTATTTTAATGATGTGTGGCTGACATTAAAACCATTAAAATATTATGGCAACCTTATTTTATGTTTTATTGTTATTACTTTAAAAATGATATTTTCTTTTTTTAGTCTATGACAGTGGTGGGGAAACTTTTTTTAAGACCGGCCATTTGTAATAACTAGACAATAGCAGCGGGCCAAAGAATAATGCTTAATCGT
>NC_092205.1:19976875-20025540 GCF_043381705.1 Parasteatoda tepidariorum
TTGTTCCATTTTAAAAAATATCAATTAAATGAAAATAGTTTTTTAATTATTAAAATTGTATTATGGTTATCTAACACATTGTCTCTTCCATTGACTGTGTCTTCTCCTCCGTGAACTTGTTATGTCCACGGTGGGGACGTCGACGGAGGAGACAAAAACTAGTTCCTGAATTTTTCTGATTTTTAATTCAAAAGTTACGAAAATGGGGCAGTTCTTTTTATTAAATATACTATTTTTGCAATCTGAAATTCATCTATCAAAAATAAAATAATTTTCTCTTACCTTCTTTATGATGTCCATGGAGTATACGGTGAGAACTTTGACCCACCCCAGTTGAACACAACAATCCAAAACTGACACCAAAGAGAACAAAAACAACTGATAGTTAACATTAGAAAATGGAATGGTTACCCCTCACAGCGGCTGTCTTATAGGGATTTCGCATATGCGGCCTTTATTGCATATTTACCGAACTATATTAATTGTCCAGGGAGGGTGATTTCATTTTTGATGGACAAAGTTTACTAGTCATTTATGTTATAAAATTTTTTTTTAAATATTAACTAAAAAGTTACTATAAACATTTAACTAAGTAAAACTACAAAAATCATTAAAATAACATTTAAATTGTTTAAGTCATTAAAAATTATTTTGTGTCACAGACGTAGGGACGTCCACGGAGGGAATTTTGAAGTTATAAAAAATAAGAATGAAATATTAAATACATTTAGCAGAAATGCATATGATTTGTTAGTTAGAACTTTACGAAAAATGATGAAGAAAAATATTAAGAAATCTGCTGTATTTCCCAATATTTATTACTCAGGGCAGGGGCGGATCTACTTAAGGGCTTTTTGGGCTGCAGCCCAGGGCCCCGTGGATACAAAGGGCCCCAGTCCCCACTGAAAACAATAGGTGATATTTTGAATTTAAAAAAAAAATCTAATATTTAAAAAAAGAAACTATTATAAGGTTGGCAACCCTGAGATCAATCAACCCATGCATGTGAGCGTCTATCGAACGGAACGGGGAATTACCAGTCGCTTGTTTTTGGTCAGTGTTAACAAGTTAATTGTGTATCAACAAGTAATGTATCAACAAGTTAATTGTGTCATTAAAAGACTTCGTGAACAACATAAGGCACCAATCAGATCAGAAGCTAAAGGAATATGAAGAGAAAGCTAAAAAATTAAGTACTAGTGTGGGAATAGACTACAATGACATAAACAAGAGACGCATTACTCCAAAATTTTCAGATAAGTCTACAGATAAATTCCCAGTATACGGCGCAGAAAAATTTAAAAGAGACACGCTAAACGTTGCGTTGGATAAGTTGATTATGGATTTAAATAAAAGGAGCCAAGTCTATGAGATGTATAGCAAGAAATTTAAATTTTTAATGGATTTGCAAGACAAAAATATGGAAAACGTTGATCTGGAAAATGGACGTAACATTGTTGATTATTATCCAGATGACGTAGACGAGCATTTAGTGAATGAGTGCATTAAGTTAAAATCTTATTTACTTCAGTCTAAGCCGGAGTCTTACATCTCTTGCAGTGAAATTTTTATGCTAATTTACGAAGAGAAATTTGTTGATGTTTTCTACACTATCATTCTATGCTACACTATCTTAAAGATTTTTTTAACTTTGCCAATCACTAGCTGTGAAGCTGAGCGCTCTTCCTCCAGGATGTCATGTATAGAAAACAAATATAGGACAACAATGTCGAACCATAGACTAAATCAATTATCAGTTCTTTCCATAAATTGTGATTTAACGAAGGACTTTTAATGTGATGAACAAATAAAGGAATTTGTATCACAGAAAGATTGCTTTATAATTTATATAACATAACTACACCTAACCTGTCAATTTCTTTTGCAATAATGTCGTACAGTTGCTGTTTGTATAGACAAATAAAAATAAATAAATAAAAAAAATTGATAAAATTATTTTATTGTCCTATTTTTTCTATATACTTATCTACATCACTATAGAAAACAGTTTTTTTGACAAAATGACTATTAGGGCCCCAAAGTAGTTTCAGCCCAGGGCCCCACAAATTCACGATCCCTCCCATGACTCAGGGACTTAAAAAATCACCTATTTGTGAGAATGACCCATAAAGTAATGGGTAGTCATAGAAATTATTTTTTTTCCATTTAATTTATTAAATGGCTTTTTCGTGATCGATTTAATGGAGACACTTGTGACTAGTATGAACATCGTTTTTCTGGTGGATTATGAAATTACAAAAATTCTCTATTGAAAAATGTAATGCATATTTATTTCTAGTTACCCTCTCATTTAGCAACACTGATTTATACAGCATATTTTGAACATTCTTTGAATTTTAAANAATTTTATTGTTTGAATTTTATTTTCATCCTAAATATATTTATATGCGCTTGCAAGCTAAATATGAAACAGTGGAATTATCAATAAATGTTAATATTTCTGTAATAGTCACCATCGCCCTCGCCATAAAATGCATTTAAGAGGACGGTAACAACTGGGACAGGAGTGGCAAAATATTGAAAAATAATATTTTGCTTAAACTTAACAACATTATGGTTAATAACCTTGTTATTGTTAACAACATTAAGGTTAACAATCTAACTATGGCTAACAACCTCATTTTAGAAATAGTCCTAGGAAACGTTATTGCAAACTATGTATTATAAAAAAATTAAATAATGAAAGTAAAATAAAATATAGAAAAGGAACAGTATTGATGTCTGATAAAAAAATATTCTTACTTTTAATAAGAATGGGATGTAAATGTCTTTAGCATATATTTTAAAATATTTTCCTTTATATCTGAGGTAATGAGTAGTCATAGAAATGATTTCTTTTTAACAGATTTATTATACGGCTTTCTAGTGATCGATTCAATGGAGACACTAGTGACTAGTAGGAACATCATGAAATTACAAAAGTTCTCTATTGAAAAATGTAAGGCAAATTTCTAGTAACCATCTCATTTACCAACACTGATTTGCACAGCATATTTTGAACATTCTTCGAATTTTAAATCTATTTAATCTGCCTGGCTTTAAATATAGTAAGGTATAAAAGATATAAATGACATTTTGAATGTTCAAATTATGCTGTAAATCATAATATTTATTCAAAAACAAAATTTATGTTATTAAAATGCAAAGTCTACAAAGGTCTGTACACTAGTCTTCGAATGAAGTTGTAAACAAACACAATGTCGCATTTCTTGCAAATGGTCCGCACTTGCATATGATTATTTTTCGTTTATTGAGCAAAATTTATTTGCCAAGGCCAAAGTTAATACCATATATAAAATATTGGCATAACATCTGTAGTTTTTTTCCTTCCTATTATGATTGAATATTGTGTTAAATTTCGTTTTGTATACACCGTTTTATTTACTCATTTCTAGCAAGTACTGACTGATTGTTTGATTGATCTATCTTTTTTTTCCAGGAACTTAGAGAAACTCTTTTCTCACTCAGAACAAGCTTTTCATAGGACAGTGCTCATTTCATGGAAAAATTATATTATTTGGTATTATATATTTCAAAATTTGCTTAAAAAAGAACTATCTCCGTCAAAAAAAATAGTTCTCCTGAAACATAGATTGCATTTGCAATTTGAAAGAGAAAATAAATGTATGAACATTCACTAACAACTGCATATTGAAAAAAAAAAATTTATAAACCGAAAAAAAAAATAATGGGAAAACATAAGGAAAAGCTTCAAAACACAACTACTGGAAAAGATAATGAAACTGATCATGATAAATCTGCCAAAAATAATGCTGAATCACTTTCTGTTGGAAATACACCAGAAACACACGGCAATAGTTCTGAAATTCCGTCAACCTCGTTTCATGAGAACTGCAAGGAAACTCACGAGGAGAAAAAAAGTAAAAGCAAATTTCATGTAAAGGGTGATACACAAGCTCCACCTGACTTTTCAATTTTATTTAAACAGTTTAAAAGTTTTGGTGTGAACAAAAGAGAAATGAAGAGACAAGCTGAGTCGGCTTACCAATTAGCGTCTTATGATTATGAGGAAAAGGACATGCCAAACTATGACTCTGAAGCAAGTGATGACTATTACTCTGACTATGAAAATAGCTTTGGCGAAAGTGTCAGGCCAAATGATTGCTGGGATTATGTTGACAAAACGGAGGATCAAAATACGATAAAACTATATAGTGACGATAAAACGGAATTCATAATAATACAAAATAAACAAGGCGAAATGTGCTATTCGGGGGAACTTCAGTTAAATATTTTTGATTCAAGCAGTAAATTATTTTTCGGACATATTGGTAGCGAGAACTTATTACAAGTTGACTCTGCTAATTATGATAAATTTTTTGGGAGAATAAATATTATTGAGGGTGATGAATTTACTCCGGACAATTCTTTTGATTTTAATAAGGAACTATTTTTAGAAAGAGCCACAATTACTTCTTGTATTTATGATTTGCTTCAAAGAGAAAGAAATAAAGCTCATGACAGTTTTCTAGAATTGTTGAATAATAGTTACAAAAACATTTCAAAGGATCCTGCTTGCGCAGAAGATTTTTATCAACTTCTGTTGTTGGAAAAATCCCACAATTTATCGTTCGAAAATCCGGAAACATTACTTACTGAAATCACTCAACATGAACTTTTGTCGGCTAAGATAAAACTTCTGGCAGGAAATTTGATTGAAGCAGAAAGAAAACTTTGCCAACGGAATCAGTTTTTTCCAAAATTTAGTGTTTCATCAAATGTTAATATGCCTGATTTATTTAGGAGCTTGCAAAAAATTTGTAAAACTGGAATAGAAAAGCACAGACAAAATTTGTTGGATAAATGTCCGAACACAAATTTCAATCTTGTATGTCTTATTAGAACTATAAACCACCTACCACGTAGCAAATTGCTCTACATCCATGAAAATGACATCGCTTTGTTTACAGATTTAATCGAATTAACGAGTGAAAAAAGTCATTTAGGTAATAAAATGTTTCCAGTAACATTTGTTGAAAATGTATGGAATAAATTTTACAAAAAAATCGATGAATCAAATAGGATTTCGCTAAAACTATTCATAACCATGACAAATAGTATTTATTATTTCCTGTTAAAGAGTTTACGATACGTGATTGAAGAAATAATACGTTGCCAGGAGAAAACATCAGCCAGTGATTTGATTTCTTTCAAAGCAGGGGAACTTTCCATTGCTGACGCCATTTCATGGAGTTGTAGTACGCTTTACCACGAATCCCTCGAAAAACAATACCAATTAATATTTAATCTTGTGAAACATTTCGAACCCGGTTTTTACTCGTCACAAAATCAATTTAATTACACTTTTAAGTTGTTGAAAGAAAAGGACATTTCGACACCTGGCAATGAAATAAGATTCACATGCATCCCTGAAGAACGTCTTACCTGGCTGTATATTGTGGACTGTGCCCTTGCTCCTATCTTATGCGACAAGTCGAATGCTCGTTTCAAGCAATTGTCATCATCTGTGCTGGCTGGCTTCGTAAATTTCATTCAAGTGACTGAACAAGACCGTCAAGAATCATTTCGTGTCGCTACTCAAAACATTATAAAATTCATTTCCCAAACGTATCCTTACTTCTCTGCAACCAGTTCTACCCTAACGGATATCGATAGTAGTATTTTAACTAAGCAAATTGACGTTATAAAATGTGTTCTTTGCTCTGACGATGACGATTCTCTGTTACACCACTTCTCTAACTTGTTGGACATATACAATGAATACTGGGATCACAGACGCTCAATTGTTGGAAAACTTCCAATACCTTGCAGTATATTTAAATCTGATGTGGAATCCGTGATGCAAAAACTGTTGGAAATCGTTCATAAAGCTTGTTTAAGAGAATTCGGAGAAATCTTCATGATTAAATTTTTGAGAATGTACAACGAATTTTTGAAGCACTTAAAAGGAATTAATTTTGCATGGTTTATTCCTAAGATTTCATATTTTAAGGAGTTAGAAGGAATTGTCGAGGAGGTGACGAGAGGCAACATTACAGCGTACAAAATTAAAGAACCTGAAGATTACATTGAAAAACTCGAGAAAAAACAAAAAGAACCTCCTAAGCATTTTGTGATTGAAACGATTAAAAAGTTATTAGACATTATAATATTGTTATTTAATAAAGCGGATTGGAGTGATGAAGACTGCGTCAAATCAGTAGGCGATTTGTTTCTCGCTATTGGGCATTCTTTTACTCATTTCGAAGATCAAACTGACTACATTGATCCGGAACACTTCGTAAGAGACTGTACTCAACCATTTCAATGCGTCGTAGAAAGCTGCAAAGATTATTCGGATTTTAAAAAATCTCTTGACAGCGTTGAGAACTTCTACCTGAATTCTCGTAAACAAAATCAGATTGGGATACAACAAGCTTTAAAGTTTTGCGAACGAGAGGTGAGTAGAGCAGCTGGAAAAAATGAGTTTAAAATAAAAATTAACAGAAACATACTAGAAGACTGTTACAACCGTTATACGAAAAAGATGGCATCTTTGGAAAATTTAGAAATCGCTGAAATTTTGAAAGAGCTTAAGAAAGAACTTGGAAAAGAGCAAAAACTGCCTTTTCAAAAATGGACTCCTAAATTTAAAAAAAACGTTCTACCTGTTCTATTGGCTTATTTAGCTTCAGTTTGGTCTTTTCAAGAATCCAAAGATGTTACAATCATAAAGAAAAGAATAGAACCACATTGTGTTCAAATTCTGTGCATACTGAGACTTTTGGGTGTTGACCACGATGCTACAGGAGTGCCAAAACACTTTGTTCAGGTTTTAACAGGTCAAGGAAAATCACTTATTTTGGGTCTTATTTCTGCGCTAATAGCTTTGACAGGAAATGAAGCATTTGTAGTATGCTACAGTAATTTGTTAGCAAAGCGTGATGAAAAGGATTTTGATCCCTTTTTTTTAATTTTTAGTCAATTTGATTTAAAGTCTAAAATAAGTTATATTACTTTTGACAATATGGCTAAAAAAACATTGACTCGTAAGACTAATGGAGTTGAAAAATCATTACATTCTATTACAAATGATTTTGTTTTAAATAAACTTAATTATAAAGTAGTGGATAATAATAAAGACTTTAAAAGAACCGTTCTCTTAATTGATGAGGCTGATGTATTTTTCTCTGAAGATTTTTACGGTAATACTTATAATCCTGCTGAATTTTTAGAAATGGAGGAGCTATTAGAAATTCAGCCGGAGATTTGGAAAATTGTTGAAAGTGGTATTACTGAGAGAGACACGGCGTTGAGAAAAATTAAGGAGTTCATCAATGAACACATAAAATGTGAAAAGTACGGTGAGTTTAGTACATTTTTACAAAGTACCACTGATCTGTTTGAAAATAATCTAAAAGAGATGGTTGACGACGCAATTTCCGTCTCGAAAAGCAGCGCAAATAAAGTGATTGACGAAACATACAAAATTAATAAAGATGGATTCATTTCTTACCGAGATTCTTCTCTTATTTATTATACAAATATATTCGTCCGATATCAGAACGTGTTCAATTATTTCAGAATGAAAAAAGACAATTATGAGCACAAAAATTATAGGAACTATGGTTACTTGTCAGTGAATATGGGCTCCATCTCTTATGCAAATTTACCTTTGAGTTATGAAAACATCCTTGGTGTGAGTGGCACGCTTATGACTCTAAATGAATCTGAAAGAAACGCAATGATTAAGTATGGAATTCAGACCATGTCTGCAATGCCATCTTTCTACGGAGAGCGGAAACTAATCTTCGAACCCTCGAAAGATGTCTCTATTCTGGACACGCAAGACAGTTGGCTTTCTTTCGTATTCGATGTTGTTAAAAATGTTCACCTTAATCGCGCCGTCTTAGTTTTCTTCAAAACCGATAACGAAATGAAATTATTTGCTGAAAAATGTAAAAATAATATCAATCGCCTCCACACGCTGACAGGAAATGAAGATCCTGAAGCATTTGAATGGCGTGTAAACGAGGCAGGTATTGCACACACTGTGACCCTAGCCACCAAGACCATGGGTCGTGGAATCGACTACAAGTCAAACGACCGCAGCGTGGAAGAAAAGGGAGGTATTCATGTCATTCAGACGTTCTTTTCTTTGGATGAAAAAGAAGAGATACAGATCAAAGGCAGAACAGCGCGGAAAGACAATAAAGGTACTTACCAATTGATCTTATGCAGGGAGCATTTGAAAAGCTTGAATTGTTCAGATACCGATGCTGGTAGACCAATTAACACTTATGCCGAGCTGTGTGATGCCAGAAAGAAAATAGCCAGTGATATTGGCAATGATGTTGAAGAGCGCATTGAAAGATCCGGAAAGAAACACAAAATGACTATGCAATATTTCGAATCCCTTGCTAATTATACACAAGAAAAACGAAGCGCAATTTTATCTAAATATCCCTTTGTAGAGCATAATTAATTTATTATTATAATTAATTTATCATTATTAAATGTAACAAGATCATATGTCGGATGTCTAGAATATGATAGACCTAATTGTCATGCTACTCATGTTTTTAAAATTAATAACCAGACTACTAGGTCAGATAATTTTACAATGCTTATTTCCATTGTTTTCAATTATTTATTTACATTATTATTAAGTTACATGAATTAAGTTATTATGTAAATTGAGATAAATATTGGGTATAATTTATTTTGATTTCTTTTTCAAGTTTTAATTTGATAAAATCTGTTCGATTCTGATTTGATCTGTTATTATAGTTGATAAAGTCTGAATTGTTGTCATTGTCCTTTTGATTTGCATTACTACTTGTACTTTTATGATGCATACAATTTAAATGCTTGCAATTATTATTATTATTTTGTTTTTTATTATTCTATGAAATTTTTAAAGGGAAAAAAAAAACAGTTTTAATGGCAAATAAAAAGTTGATCAAAATATTTCTCTTCTCTTTCAGAAATTGTGGTATTGGTTAAGTTCTGAGTTACAATTTTAAGGAAGTTTTAAATGCCTAGCAACAATTTTACCATAGCCCCAGTTGGGCTCAAAATTATCTAAATATATGTCCGATATGAACAGGCACCAACGGACCAATATCGGGACATATAAGTCCTAGAATGGCTTTTAACATTGGATAATAACTACATAGGGCCGATATTTGTTGAAAAGTGGCTGTAAAATATCGGGTGAAGTGGACAATTTTATATATAGGGCTGATATTCGAAGATAAAATCAAATTTTAGTGTTCAAAAGAAATAAACTTATTTAGCGTCTTGATTTTATAAATCGAATAAAATTTTTTTCTGTTTAATTAAACGATCAAGTTCACTATTATCGCTAAAACTCCGTTGCGAATTTTTTATTAGATTTAATTCAACTATTTGAACTTTAGTTGATTTGGTATTTAAAACATATATTTTTGTGCTGCACATAAAAACGTTAATAAAGCACAAAGATGGTCATGCTTAAGGTTTGGTCCTATAAACAAGAACCTTCCTCAGTGTCTTACCATTGAATGACCAATTTTTTCATTTGTGTTTAGATATTGAGGAAGGTTCTTGTTTACAGAGTTGAAACCATAGTATGTTCATTCTTTACTTTCCTTTTAGCTATTTTAACATATCTTTCAAATATTTTACTCTTTTAAAATAATTTTACATTTTATTCCTCAAAGTTCAAATTTCGCTACTATAAGTTACCATAGGCCTGATAAGTTACCATAGGTCTTATAAATTTAATTTCTTTAGAAATTAGTTTAATCTTGATTAAGTATTTTATAACCAATTTAGAACAACTGATAAAATTTTTAGTTTACGACCATAAATGTTCAAGTCCGTAGCCTTGAAATTTTGATCCAAACCTAGAAAACAAGTTAACTCTTAGATTTTGCATTAGGAGAAACTAGTCTTTGCGGATGACTTTTTGATGGAACTAACACATATTTGCATTACATTGAGAGGAAAACTACAAAAACCTTAACAATGAAAACTACAAAAATGATACAAAAAGGAAAAAAATGCTTTTATTTCCTTTTCGTATAGTCAAATTAATGTCTTCAGAAATACTAAACAATCATCATTGATTTTTTGAGCCAAGGTAAATGAAACTCTTTCAACATTTTAATTTCTACAGCAAGTGAGGAAAAATTTTAATTGGTGGACTTTGTTCGTTTCATGAGTATAATAATTTATCTGCTCATTGTTAATTGCTGTATTTCTGGTTTAAGAAAGGAACACTAAACAAATTTTTTGCAAATTATGGATTTTTTTTCCAAAACAGAAAATAGTTACTGCTCAGAGAAAATTAAGAATTTCTGATAAGAACAGTTCCCGGAGTGTCAATTCATTATTAAATTTAGAATTTTTAGAAAAAAAATAATTTCAGGACATGGTAAGTAACCGAGTTACTAGCTAACCAAGAAGTACTCCATCTTCAATTTCTTAACAAATTTTATTTCAACCGAGGAACATAAAAGAAGAACTCTGGAACAGTATTCAAATTCAGTACTTCATTTGTTGAATTGACGTCATTTAATGAATTTGTACCATTCCTAAACACGGCTAATAAAATAAAAATTTAATTCAAATCATATTCAAACTAAGCTAATATACACTTCTTGTCAGTGGTCAGTAGCAGCAACTACCAATATTGCTCTTTGCTTGTTTTTTTATGTACATTATGGGTCCTCTATTTTGCATTTCTTATTTCCTGCACAGCCTAGCAACTTATTCTAATACTTTTCAAGGTCATGATTAAGAAATTTTTTTTGACAAGGAGCAATTTTTCTCCTGCTTTCCCACAATAAAACAAAAATGCATTGAAATTACACAGCTTTTGTAGCTCTAATTTTTAGACCTGCATTAAGAGGAATAGAATCCTATTACTGAAACTGCAAAAGAAAAGTGGATTTTTTGGCCATACATTTTCAAAGAAAAAAATGCTTCTTTACTCAAGTTGATATAATTTTTTTTGATATTAACATTAAAAGATTAATAAAATAAACATGCAATTCTCGTGCTAAAAATAAAAATTTAATAATTTTTGCAAAAGCTACAAATGGTTATATTCTTTTGAAGGATAAAAGCTCTTTTTTTCTTGTCTGAAACTACACGAAAAATTTATCAAATTATATAACAGTGTATAAAGTTAGGCTTATAAAGAAAACTAATCGAAGATTACATATCAATTGTTTTTCTATTTTTATTATTTATTTATTTTTAACTGATTATTTTACAAATTTCATTCCTCTTGTTATTTGAAAAATATTCATTAAACAGAGTACAACTAATAACTGTCTTCAGTAAGAAGAACTCAATTACCATTAACACTGTATTTTTATGATTTATCACCGCACAAGGCTTCTCTCTTGAATCAACAAGATTGTGATTACTTAAATTAGATTTCTGAGTGAAAAACTTTCCTAATACTAATTCAACATAATGTACAGTTAAACTCATATTGAGTGCAAAAGATTTTTCACATACATTATATTAATAATTCATTTATCGAGTATGAACAAGAAAGTATTCTTTCAAATGAATTTTCTATGAAAATGTTTCATCTTTTCATGAATAAGGTTACTCTCCCCGCCTTTTATAAAATATGAACACCCACTAACAATACATCCACTCATTTATCCAATATGAACAAGAAAATATTTCTTTAGGCTGTTTATCGAATTCTTTGCATAATATAAAATGATGCCTTTTCTGTTGTTGTTGTTGTTAATTTACGTCGCACTAGAGCTGCACAATGGGCTATTGGCGACGGTCTGGGAAACATCCCGGAGGATGATCCGAAGACATGCCATCACAATTTTGATCCTCTGCGGAGGGGATGGCACCCCCGCTTCGGTAGCCCGACGACCTGCGCGCGGAGTCGAGCACTTAACGGTAGCACAGTTTAACGAGGACCAATATCGCACACCCTCGGTCCCTATGCAGACTGATCCAAGTGGTCACCCACCCGCACACTGACCGTAGCCAGTGATGCTTGACTTCGGTGATCTGCTGGGAACCGTGTCTTAACGATCAGTCCACTGCGGGCTTTTTCTGTGAATAATATGCTATTTTTATAACTGCTGAGAGTTTGCAACTACTACTCATGACTGTTAGGTCAAGTTTAGCCTATCTAAAGCCTGTGTTGTCTATGTTTATTTTGAAAATGTCGCAAAACATCAACATGGAGAAAAGCCACAGTTTTGTGAAAATGAAAAACGTTTGTAGTCTAATGTTTTAATATTTAAAAACTTACTCCAATGCTGCATTACCTGGGCTCATAAAAATTTGCAAAAACTGAGAATAAAGCAGTGATTTTGATAATTTTCATGGAAAAATATCGCCAGATTGTCAGTTTTTAAAATTTTTTAATAACTTTTAAGATATTTAAATTATTTGTCTGTTCTAATCAGGGTTGGCAAGTTTTTGACTTATGACGGTTTTTACCGGTTTATACCATGGTTTTTACCGTCATGTCAAAAACCCCTCTGTCAAAAACTCATAGTTTGAGCAAAACTGTATTTTTATTTGAGTTTAACTGCTTGTAATTTAAAATTAATTGATTTTAGGCAATAAAATTAGAAAAAAAGTTGTTAAAAGATATTTAAGAACAGATTCTTGCATTTTCCCAACATGATTATATCAAAACCAGGGTTGGGTTTTTGACGTCAAAAAGTGGTTTTTGACATGACAAGGGTATAATACTGGTTTAAACTGTCAAAAACCCGTCAAAAATGTCAAAAACTGAAGTTTGCCAAGAAAATATATAAACTTCAAAACTACCAACAGTTGCCATGCATTATATTGAAATTTAATTATACTATAGGTAATCAGCAGGTTTTAAAATATTTTTTAATTAAAATTAAGGTAAAATAACAGATTTAAAATCTCAGAAATTTATATTCAAATGCATGTGCAGAAAAATTTTGCACAAAAATTGTTTAAATATTTATATTTTAAAAAAAAAAAAATTTCTTTTTGATACTTAAGAAAATTAAAAGTTTATTACTATGCATTTTTGACATATAAGGAACATATAACTAATATTTATAAGGAACTTACAAGTTATGTTGTATAAATACAAACTTGATACAAGTGTATGAAAAAAAATTTTAATGTTATACCGAATATCTTTATTATCCAGTATGTTAATTTGAATTTAAAAGTAGTTATATTTGTGAATAATGATAAATATAATTCATATTGTTTATTATATTTATTTATAATTATTACACTTATCATTTTAAAACAATTTTTATCTCTTAATTTTTTTTTCTCCACTTGTATTAAGAATACAAATAATGCATATCTTGAAAGCAAGAAGTAATTATTCAACAGCTGAATATTTAGATATTCAACAAAACTATATAGTATTCAGCAAAATGAAATTCACAAGTATTTGGATAAACTAAATTTTCAGCATAGTAAATGAATAGGCTGAATATACTGTAAATCGACACTAACTACTCTGTGTATTTAACAGAAAGCACTTAAATTTGTATTGTCTTATGTTAAAAAGATTATTAAGAAGATTTAAAAGAATATTAAAAAGATTTTTCTTTAAAAGAAGATGTCTAATGTACAAAACTGCTAATGTTTATCTTTAAAAATGTCTAATTTTTAGTATAATCTATACTATACACTAAATTTGGTTATAAATAAATTTCTTAATAATATCACTGCAGATTTTCAATAACACATGAAAATGAATACATAATATTACAAAAGATGTGAGTTTTCAAAAGTACAAGATTTTGGTTACTATTCAAAATATAAGTGTTTCTTCAAAATTTTAAATTTATTTTTTCTAGAACATATTTAGAAACACTATCCTTTATAAAAAATATATAAATTTTATGTATTAATTAAATTTCACATATGAATATAGGTTTTTGACATTTTCGACATTTTTGACAGTGAGGTTTTTGACGTGACGTTTTAAACCATGGTTTAAACTGTCAAAAACTGTCACATGTCAAAAACCTGCCAACCCTGATCAAAACATACTATTTGAAGTAAAATATTAAGATACTAAACAGAATTTTCAACATTTCCAAGCATAATTTTGTTTGGCATAATACATTACTGAAGAATGTCAAGTCATTCTTGACTTAGAGTTTGTTAGTAGCTACAAGTTTTGCTTAGCTTATTTCTAATATTTAAGAAATGCCAAATTTTAAATTCTTCTTTTCAGTTCTTGAATTTATTAATTGTTCCAAGCTTTTTTGTTTGTTTGCCTATTTCTAACAATTAAGAAGAGCAAAATTTTGAATCCTTTGCAAATCAAGCTATAATGATAAAAATATGCATCACTATTTTCAATAAGTATATTACAATATTTCTATATGAATGCATATCCTTCTATAAGAACATATACATGTATATAGTTGCAAAATCAATAGAACATTAATTTATTTTATCATTTACAAAGGCAATCAGGTGAAAATAATATATTGTCCGCTATATGACACAAATGAAAGAAAATAGTAGGTTTTTGACAGTTTTTACCGGTAAAAACACGGTTTTTACCACTGTCATGTCAAAAACCAGTTTTTGACGGCAAAAACCCAACCCTGGTCCTAATGCTCAGAGAATTCATCCTGGCAAGATTATATACCTAGTTCAAAATCATCAGATTGCTTCAAGTATAAGGCACTTAAACTATGGCTTTATTTTTCTTGGCAAAAGAGTTCCAAAAAACACTGTAAAATGAGTTTCCTATTAAAATGTTAAAAAAAAAAATTTTCAAATGGAAGTTTTTAAAACATTATGCAGAAAAAAGTTTATGTACTTAAAAAATTTATGCCGATTTACTTACAAATTACACAATAATACTTTGTAAAAATTTATAATAAGCAATTAAAGAAAATTTCAAAAAATTATAAAGAAAAATTCAAATTAATAAAAAAAAAAAATGCATGAACAAAGTTTTTTTCCAATTTGAATAACAGCATTTCAATTGAAAAAAAATTCTATGTAAAATATTGATCACATATATTGTATGAACAAGAGAAATTTTCTTTAAATAAGATTTACGTGAGAAAGATTTATTACACAAACTGTATGAATAAGGTTTCTCTAAGTAAGAATATCAGTGTATCATATACTGAAATTTTAATGAGAAGCTGCACATATAAGTATAATCTCCAATATGTCAGAACAACAGAATGTTTATTCAACTATATATTTGAATCAGAAAGAAGTATCACACAAGACTAAAGTTTTTCTCAAAATGAAGAAAATATTGTTTATTTAAATTATATTTCTGTGCGAAAGACTGATCACACACAGTGAATGAATAAGTTTTCTTTCCCAAATGAACTTGTTGAGAATGTTTAGATAAATTAAATTTCTGTGTGAAGAATTTATTTCAGAAACTGCATGAATACGCTTTCTCTCCAATATTAATAAGATTGTTTCTTTAAACTAAATTTATGCGAGAAAGATTTATTACGCACAGGCAGCATGAATAAAGTTTCTCCAAGTATGAACAACAGAGTGTATCTTTAACTGAAATTTCAATGCTCAAATATTTTATCGCAAACACAGCATGACTAAGTTTTCTCACTAGTATGAACAACGTAGTGTACCTTTAAATGAGATTTGGATGAGAAACTTTTAACACACAGGCTGCATGAATAAGGTTTCTCTCGAGTATGAACAACAGAGTGTATCTTTAACTGAAATTTGAATGAGAAAGTTTTATCGCAAATGCTGCATGAATAAGGTTTTCTCTCCTGTATGAACAAGGAAATGTCTAGATAAACTTGGTTGCTGTGTAAACGATTGATCACACACACTACATGAATGAAGTTTTTCTCCAATATGAAGAAGAGAGTGTTGATTTAAGTTATATTTCTGTGCAAAAGATTGATTACACACACTACATGAATAGGGTTTCTGCCCAGTGTGAACAAGAGAATGGTTTTTTAATGAAGATTTATGCCTGAAAAATTTATTGCACACACTGCACGAATAGGGTTTCTCTCCAGTATGAATAACACAGTGTATCTTTAAATAAGACTTCAATGAGAAAGTTTTATTGCACACACTGCATGAATAAGGTTTCTCACCAGTATGAACTAGGGAATGTCTATACAAGCTATATTTATGTGTGAATGACAGATTACACACACTACACGAATAAAGTTTCTCTCCAGTATGAACAAGAGAGTGTTGATTTAAATTACTTTTCTGTGTAAAAGATTGATTACACACACTGCATGAATAGGGTTTCTGTCCAGTATGAACAAAAGAGTGTTTCTTTAATGAAGATATATGCGAGAAATTTTTATTGCACACACTGCATGAATAAGGCTTCTCCCCAGTATGAACAACAGAGTGCGTCTTTAACTGAGATTTCAATGAGAAAGTTTTATCACACTCACTGCATGAATAAGGCTTCTCTCTAGTATGAACAAGGGCATGCCTATATAAACTAGATTTATGAGTGAATGACTGATCACACACACTACATGAATAAAGTTTCTCTCCAGTATGAACAAGAGAGTGTTGATTTAAATAACATTTATGTGTGAAAGATTTGTGACACACACTGCATGTATACGGTTTCTGTCTAGTATAAGCAAGAGAATGTTTTTTTAAAGAAGATCTTTGTGTGAAAGATTTTTTACACACACTGCATGAATAAGGTTTCTCTTGAGTATGAGCACCACAGTGTACCGTTAACTGAGATTTCGATGAGAAAGTTTTATCACACATGTTGAAATTTTATCCCAACTTTATTTCAGTGAAGATATATATATATTTTTTTAATTTCTCTCTATGATAAAATTTGATTGCACTCTCTTTGTTACTCCGCATAGAGTAGTGTTCTGTATGAACGTATTTTTGCTCGATTGATAGAAAATATAAAAAAAATTTTTTTAAAAAATTACTTTAAAATTAAACATTTTTATACAGGAATAAACATAATTCAAACTTTCTTGGTTTCAGCATGGCGAAATGCAAGGGATTAACTCAAAATTTTATTGACTCCCTTAGTAATCAGGAATATTGCCGTACCGTTACGGAAATCACACCTAGAAATCCTTTATTCAACGAATGTTAGCATCAGTCAGGAAACAAAATCACATATTAAGAATCATTCAAACAGAGCAAATTATTGGTTCATTATGCCAAGAGCACAAACATAAAAATAATAAGTTTCTCAGATTGTTTGTTATTGTTTTCGATTTCCGTTTCCGGCTATTCCTAGAACGTTTAACACTTTCTTGTTCTGCCCACCAATAGAATGCATACACTATGCCACTAAGTCTTTCTTAGTGATTAGCTCAGCTGCCTCTGTTTTTTTATCACGTTAACCCTAGGAATCTGCATCAGCATTGAGGAGCGCCAATGCTGTTTTTGCGCCAAGTTTGATCCTTCAAGTAGCATCTGTTTTTTGGTCGGGATTTGAGACTGTCTGAGAAATTTATTTATATATAATGTGTATTTAATAAATTACATAGAATATAAATTATAACATATGAGTCCGTACTCAAGTGGGAGAAGATGGACAATCGTTCCAGGGTCCTGTAAAATTTGTAGTTCATGCACTGCTAAAATAATTTAAAACAGCTATAGAATATTAATATTAAAAGACATGTTGGTCATTTTCCCCGTCTCACGAAAAATTTGTTTAAAAAGCATTTATTGTTTATTTACTTACTGATTTATTTAATTCGTTAGTCAGTGATTATTTGGTTCATTCAACTATATCAAAAATTATCTTTTAATTAGGTAAAAATCGATCATTATATATAATGATCGATATAATCAGTATCTACATAGCGTCTATATAAACATTTTCCGCATAACTATTCATTTCTGGAAAGTAATAAATGAAGATCGCTGAGCTTCCTATTCTTTGCCCCCAGAATAACACTTTTATATACAAGGTTTAAAAAATGAAATAAATAAATATATAAATGAAAAAACAGCAGCAAGATTAAAATTTTTCGAACCTTTACTTGAATTTTTAGTCGTTATATTAAAGAATCATCATCATCACTACTGCTGTTTCTTATGTTCAACTTTAAGTTACATTTTGTTTTGCATCACAAAAACTATCAGAAGAATTAAAATTAAGAAGGTCAGTTGAAAATTATGCAATGCATAAAAAATAAACTGACTACTCAGAATAGCTTTTGATCTGATGATATGATTTTTACGTTCTAAGTTCAATCTTATTAATGGTGCAAAGTGGGACTTCAAATATGCTAATTAATTTGTGTAGATGATATAAATAAACATACCTTTTTTCATGACGAATTTGTATTTGTGAATTAAAAATGTAGGAAGTAGCCTCAATCAGGGAAATGTGGTCCCAATAGTTTGGTCAGTAGAGCAGTTGAAAGTTTGGACTCCTTGCTTTTTTTCTTTTTTGTGTATAACATTTTAAGTGAATTGAAAAATGCTTGTTCACAATGGACAATTACAGCATCTCTTAATTCTTATAAATTCCAATCCAGCCTATTGAAATTCTCTCCTGAATTCGAAAATCTTATCGTTTTTTCCTCAAATGTGTATTTAAATTGCCCAAAAAAGCCACCAAAGATGATGCATTTAGAAACGATCCCTGATTGGTTATGACGTCGTACGTGCTGAATGGAAACATGCCTCCTCCATCAGCTAAAGCTATTTCAATGCTTTTTTAATTTTGACATTACTCTCGTATGAATATCTTTTGTATATTATTAACTAGCCGCCTAAGGCGGCCAGCTGTCCGCCACGCTGAAGGTTTTCACAAATAAAGTTTTTTAAAACATGGCAGGAAATCTGAAGATTAGTGGACAATTAAAGTGTTCCTGTCCAGCAATTTTGTCTTCATATCCAGTTCTGCTGCAGATGTGTTATAGCTCTTGAGGATGTTTGAAATTATATAGNATTTTCAAATACTATTTTAATAATATTATTTAAAGAGATTCCATAAGTTGTCTTTGTAATCTAAGTAAAAATATTATGTAGCACGCAAGGGACTCTCAAATCCATTTTAAAAAAATTAAATGACACACACATGTCAGACAATTTTGCAACAGCGAAAACTTTATTTCATTTTCTAAAAGATAAACAGAACCAGAAAATCATGTAATAATATTCCTGAAATCTGAAAAAGTTAGATTCGAAAAGTTGAATTTTGAACTTTCTTGAAACTTAAATATTCATTTTTAAAACATTTCCCATACTGCTGCAAACTATTTTTTCATTATATCAAAAAAGAAAGCATATTCCTAAAAATAACTATATTCTTGTTGGTTGTGTTAAGCTATTAATGACTTATTCTATGTTTCAAAACTATGTTTCATGTACGTAGAGTAATAAAAAAGATACTTTGCTTCATGCTAATTTCTTTGTTTTATGTGTCATTTACTCTAGCACAAAGATAAACTCAAATATGATAGTTAAACAGAAAATTAAATATTAAACATTTTTTTTATCATTTTTTTGATAATGAAACATTTCAGGCCTGTTATTTAACTTTAAGTTTAATATCTTGATCCAGAACTCTTAAAAAAGTCTATAAAAGTCACATTTATGTATTTAAGGTGCTCTGTATCCTAATGAGTATTATAATAATAATAATCCATACCGAACATTGTGCATGTTATATGAAGAAAAAAAAACTACTCAGATTTTCAATAGAATTTGATAATTGACTGGTTTTATTCATGAAAAATAAGTGATAAAAATATTTGTTTAATCAGTGCAAAGTGAATAGAATACAGAATACATAGACGGGATAAAATGGTGTATATTTTCAACTAATGTCGGAATTAAGGGCAAGCTTTCATTTCATATTTTGTTAGTAATGAACTATGTTTAACTGTAATGCAATGGTATCATTACTGTGAGAGAAGTAATAATGCTAGTCTTAATATTTTTTCGATTCAACAAATGTATATTGTAATTTTTCCTTATTTATTTTTTATTCCCACAAATGTTTGACATATATAACAAATTGACAAATTGAAGAGTGTCCTCTTTCTGCCCATGTGTCTCTCTTATAACTCTTAACAGTTTATGCTAGCGTCCTGAAATTCGAATAAAGGGTGAAGGAGGCAATTTTATCCCCTGTGATTACACACACACACACACACACACACACAGCCGCTTTTATTATTATGTATAGATAAAATTTTTGTTAATTAAAGTTGCAGCTTTTAGAGTATGTGCTAAATATTTAGAGTATGTTAAGATTTTTGAAACTTCAAACTGTTTATTTATCCCTAAAATAGCTGAAGAAATGATCATGTAGCTCTTCACAGCATTCTTTTCGGTTAAAATCAGTGGTGTTCAGGTTCATAAAAAATACTTTTTATTACAATTATTTTTAAGGGAAAGTAATATGCTCAATTGCAACCTAATTACTTAATCAAAATCAATCGCAGATTGGATGGAAATTAAAAATAGTATATACATTTAGATAAAGGGTGGATGATTTTATTATTCGGTATTGCGTTAAAGAAATCAGTGTTTTCATAAATCAAGTTCATTGAAAAATATCTATCCGTCATAGTTACGATCTATGTGCTAAATATTTGGATAATATTTAATTTTTGCCTGTTTTATTTTTACTAGAGTAAAAGGATTTTCTTACGTAAATATTTATCAATACAGTTTATTTCTTCTTTTTTTACTATTTATTCAATATTTAAGTAAACATTAATGCGAATATCTATTCTCAATATTATTCTTTGAGTAAATAGGAATTTCGCTATAGCTAGAAAAATTATTTTTACTGTTAAATTTTGATTCCTCTTTCAGCAATATTTACCATATATGGTTATTGTTAATTTTTCTCCTTATTTCTGCCAACCTAGTGCCTGCAAAGAAGAATTCTAAAATAGTAAAATTAATGCATGATACATTTTTAATGAAATGTTTTTTATTAAAATAGGGGGAAAAGTGTCTGGTTAAGCTATCGATGTCGCCGAAAACAAATCAACACTTTCAAGAATCTAGTACATTGAAATATATCTGCCCATCATAATCGCCACAACCTATATGCTTATACTTAAAATTTCAATTAATGTAATTTAATTTAGTTACATAATTTCGGCGAATATCTTAAGCTAGACGCTTGTTTCACTAAAGCTAAAGAATTAAAAAAAACTTATGNAAAAAAAAAAAAAAAAAAAAAAAAAAAAAAAAAAAAAAAAAAACTCATGCAAAATGAAAAAAATTCTAATTCACATTCTTTATTATTTATTAAATAATTAAATATATAGTAATGATAGCATCATTTGCTGATATTTATATTCTTTGAGTAAATTGAAATTTGACTATGGTGAAAAATTATTTTTATATGTATTTATAAAATTTAATTCCTGTTTCTCTAATGTGAAACTAAATAAATGCATATGCTTGAAATCAATACTATTATAAAATATATTAACGCAAATGAAATAAAGTTAATAAAATTTACTATTATATATTAATTTCTTCTTTTTTTTCATTTGACTAAATCTTTTATAAAGAATGAATTAAAAGTTTTGCTGGGATCACAATTTTTTAAAAAGGTTACTGCTATGCTGACGATAATTCCCTGCATTAAATTCAAGCTAGAATAAATAAATTAAAAAAATCAATAACTTGAGTTTTTCTACATTTTTAAAATCTAATACTATTCAATATAAAAATTCATTCAACCTTTTTTTTCACTTAACATAAAAATAATTACAATTAGGCCTTAAAACTAAGATTAACACGGTTGAAAAAATGAAAGTATAAAATTATTTTGTATTTATAACGCATCA
This sequence comes from Parasteatoda tepidariorum, assembly GCF_043381705.1. Lineage (NCBI taxonomy): Eukaryota > Metazoa > Arthropoda > Arachnida > Araneae > Theridiidae > Parasteatoda > Parasteatoda tepidariorum. The sequence goes on from NC_092205.1 coordinate 19,998,643, forward strand.
TTTTACTAAGTAATATCAGACATTCATAACTCATTCTAACTCCTTTTTTTACTGAACTAAAGAATCTTTAATGTTCAGAACCATTAACTATTAACAATGTTTAAATGAGTACCATATAATTTTTTTTTTATTAGTAGAAAATATTATAAAAATACGTTATTTTTCAGTCACATTTTTACTAAGCCACATTAAGGCACAATTTAAAATGATGATCTTTGTTCTCATATAGGGTAAACCAACCAGTGAAGGAATATTTCATACATATTGATTAAAAATAAGAATTTGAAAGTTTTTCTTCATATTGATTGGTAACAATAGCTTACTGCCAAACAATAGGAAGTCATCTAGCAATGTTTTGGATTACCTGGTCAAATAGACTTCTTCGGAAAAATTTTGGAATTTGTTATTATCTCTGCAACACCTTGTTTCTTTGAAAAAATTATAAGGTGAGTGTTTGTATTTATATGTTTGAAGTGGAATTAATTGCATGTAATAGTTTTATTTTTCTCACTGTGAAAAGGAGAATTCAAAATATAGTTTTTGAAGTTACGTTTTATTTTTTGTAAGCATCATAGCATAATAAAGTACAGAGATAATGTTTATTCACTGGATCACCAAACGATAAAAAACCAGTGAAGGAACAAGTGTTCCTTTACTGTTTTTTTTTTCTAAGTTAATGAAAATAAAATATAAACTTTAATTTTCTTGACCTTTAGTGATGTTCCGCATCAAAAGTATGTTAAAAATACGAAAAACAACTTCTAACCAGTGAGGGAACAGGCATGTTCCTTTAATGGGCATAGATTTCCCAGTGAAGGAACAGTATGTGTTAATATGTTGACACTTTAATTTTCAATTTATGATTACAAAAAAAAGTTAACATTTTCCAAGTATTTATATGTTATAATTTTAAGAATAGGCTTGCTTTTAAATATTTGTATGGCTTATAAATTCATAAAGAGCATTAAAAAATAACCAAAATTAAGTGTTCCTTGACTGGGTGTTCCTTCACTGGTAAGGGCTGTTCCTTCACTTGGTCTTCTTACTACCTGTTATTTGAACCTCCAGAACTTTAAAACAATATTATGTAAGTTCTCTAAAATTTTTTCACTTAATTTGCAATTAGTAACAAATATGTTGACACAGTCATTTAACTAAAATTACGAATTTTGAAATTAATATGATCTTTTAAAAAGCAAGCGAAGCTTAAGTGTTCTTTCACTGGTTAGTTTACCCTAGTTACTTACCATCTAAAATTGTTAGATTTAATTTCGAAAATTCAAACGAGCGCAAAAGCTTAAGGTTTTCACAGCACGGCAACTGTAAAGGAACGGCAGATGGACACGAGTGACGTTCGTTTCAGATGAAAACGAAAGTAAGAGTTTTTTGCTTAAAAATAACTTAATAATTATTTTTCTTAGAAAACTAATGAAATATTCTCCATTGGTGGTTCTGAGGGATTGTGAATGCATTAAGATTTTATAAAAAACTGACTTGTAATTGTCTATAATAAAATTCGTTTATCCAAAGATAATTCCATGCAAAATTGAACTATTAGTAAATATTTATTACTATTTTATTTAAAAAAAGTGAAGCAATTTTGAATTTTGTTAAGTATACAAATTTTAGATAATTTTAAAGAGTGTTATTTTAAGTGGAGAAATATAAAATTTGAGCGAAATCGATCGAATATTTCCTAAGAAATAAAATTTTAAAAAAATGTTCGATTTCTCCGGAAATATTTGGTTAATTTCGCTCAATTTTCGTTTTTTGCCCTTTAAAATTGCATACTTTTAAATGATGTAAAAAACTGCTGAGAAGATCTTCTCACAATTGAATTTTTTTCTCGACTTTCATTAATTAAAATAGTAAAAAAATAATAAATATTTCCTAAGAGTTTTTATTTGCTTGGAACTATATTTGGGCAAATGAATTTTTTAATTGTATGCAAAATTTCTTACAGGATTGTAGAAAGTTCTTGTGATTTGATGAAATCCGCGGGAAGTAAAATTAACATTAGGGAGGACTTAGGACCTCTCTGACTAAACTATTGAGACTATATTTCCTACTTTTTATTTTTATTTTTATTGTTATTTTCTTTTTTTTTGGTTCAGAAACCAGAATCCGTCGAAAAAAGGCATGTTTGTTCATAGAAAGTACGTTTGGATATGTGTGATTTCGCAACTTAAAATGTACATTTTAAGTTACCAAATCAATCACCGTCCGCTAACAGGTCGTAAGCCTAAAACAAATTTAACAAAATTAATATCGCAGAATAAATAAAGTGTTAGGTTTAGCCATGTTTTGAGATGTAATGATGCTATCACAATACCCTCAGTTTTCAGCCTTTTGGCATTCGCCTAAATTTATAATATCACATTTGTGACTGCACCTTGCACCTAGTTTTTTCAAACTGTGACCATGAACCTTCCTAAGCATAAGCAAGTCGTCCGGATGGACGCTCACATTGGATTTGTGTTGCTGTACGAACGAGGTGAACTGTTACTAAAATTGTTTATGTGTTACTAAATCATGCAGGTTTAGTAATTCGTATATATTAGCCATTTTTTTATATATTATTTTTTGAGAAAACGACAGAGCATGCAGGGAAGGAGATAAGTGTTCTCTTCGAAGCTCAAGGTTTGATTCACGTTTCAGTGCCTCTTGTGATGTGAGAAGATGTTAAAATTAAGGGAATGGATGCAGAACATGGTCTCATCCTTTTTTTTCCTGATCAGTTAATCTTGAGTTGTACTCCAAACGTCATGAATGTTATCCCTTATTTGGCTATATTTGTGTAAAATAGCAAAGTTTAAATTGAAAGAATGCATTACTATATTGAAAACACTACAAGCATAATGATGTTGGATGATGCGTATTTTCAAGCTTTTTTAGGCGTAAAAGTCAGTTGGAAGTAGTAACCCGGAAGTCTTACGACGAATTTTAACTCCTAGCGCCATCTGCGTTTAGTAGCTGCACGGTCAACAATCCACAGATGAACTCAAGGTCATGGCTTTTCTCGGCTGATCACTTCCGTTTTTAAAATTTTAAGGACCACTTTCGACTTTCCTTTCACCATCGTTGCTACGGTAAAACCTCATAATTTTCTTGATTAATTCCTAAAGATTCTAAATTCATTATTTCAGTTTGACAAGAATCAAAAAGTTTTCTTAATGAAAAAGTATCTCTTGATTTTTCGACTTGGGTAAACTCAATAATTTATTTATGCGAGTTGTTGCTGTTAATTTACGTCGCACTAGAGCTGCACAATGGGCTATTGGCGACGGTCTGGGAAACATCCCTGAGGATGATCCGAAGACATGCCATCACAATTTTGATCCTCTGCGGAGGGGATGGCACCCCCGCTTCGGTAGCCCGACGACCTGCGCGTGAAGTCGAGCACTTTACGGTAGCACAGTTTAACGAGGACCAATATCGCACGCCCTCGGTTCCTACGCAGACTGATCCAAGTGGTCACCCACCCGCTCACTGACCGCAGCCAGTGATGCTTGACTTCGGTGATCTGCTGGGAACCGTGTCTTCACTATCAGTCCACTGCGGGACTTTATTTATGTGAGAGTTAATTATCAGAGTATTTTTTTTTTTTTTTTGCCAAAGCGTTTTTTCAATTTCTGATACATAATTGCTATTTGTTAAACTGAATCCTTTAATCGCAATTGAGACGCATCCCACTAAATATGCTTTAAAGTAATTAAGTGCAACCCGAAGGAGGTTGAAGTAATGACCTTAAAATCGAAATTTCAAAAAATAAAAATTATTTTAGTGTACAGTGAGCAGTAAACAAAAAAAAATCTAAAAAACTCTTGATCTAATGATCACATGTTTACGTTCTAGGACTTAATCTTAATGGTTCAAGAGGGTGATGTCAAATATGCCAATTAATTATAGCAGACAATATATTTTAAGTTACGAAATCAGACATTAAAACGCACTTACTCTTCGAAACTTTTTTTCTGCGGATTCGGATTTTTGATCCCCAGTATATATAGGTAGCCGCTATCTCTGAAATATTGTCCCAATAGTTTGGTCAGGAAAACGATGCAATGTTAGGACCCAAGGGCGCCGGCAGAATAATGTAAAAGGGGGTGCAACCCTCTAACAAACTACCCCCCTCCAAAAAAAAATATATATTCTGTTATTACATTTTGTTTTTTTATTATATATACTTTCATCTGTTAATTTTTTTCATCTCTTTTAATAGAGAAAATTCTTGTGAATCCCTCGAATACATCGATTTAGTTATTCAGGCCACACCGTTTTATCATCCAGCTGTAGCGGAGGCAATCAAAATTGGCCCAACTCTTCCAGCTACTACGTGCACTATTGAACGCACTTTTAGTACAATGCGACGAATCAAAACATTAAATCGGTCCACAATGTCTCACGAGAGATTGAGTAGTTTGTGCATGCTCAGTGTGCATAAGAAAAGAATCAAAGATAACTCAGAATTCATTGAAAAAGTTATAAACAGATTTGGACAACAAACAAGACAATTACAATTCTTGTTTAATTAAACAAATTTTTTAATTGTTATGTATCAATAATTACTTAATTATTTGTTTTTGAATAAAAATATTTTTGAGAAATTTTTTTTATAATTTTTTTTTTGTGTATCTTTTTAATTTTTTAAAAAAAAAGCCAGGGGGGTGCAAATGCACCCCGCCACCGGCGCCCTTGTTGGGATCCCTTAATATTAATTTAACTTTTTGCGTATTTCACCATATCTCATGAACTTTTAAGTAAATTGAAAACTTTTTTCACTCAATGTTTTAATGTTGATTTAATTTAGAATTTCTTCGATTCGGTGTTTTGTAAGATATTTACTTTTCACCTAACTTGTAAAATTAAAAATTTTCGAGATTGAAATGCCGTTTGGATGAATAAAAAATAAGAATATTTAGGTTTAAAATTGCATATGACAGTTAAAGACAGTAGTTTTTTTAAATTTCTGATAACCTATATGATCATGCGTATTTGTTTCCAACATGCGTTTTTATCTAATCATTTAAACTATAACTATCTGATCATTAAACTTACAGTGAGCTTTAAGAAGGTATTCATATTATTTTCGTTTTCTTTTTAATAATACATTTTGTGACGACACTGTTTCGATGAGAGCAAATATTATGATTAATATTTCTATGATAGCAAATTTAAAATATTTCGAATTTCTTTTATAAATATTTCAAGAAGAAAGTGATTACTTTTTTTTTCAATATCTCTGGCTATTTTTATAATTTATTTGAAATTTGAAACAAACAATATTAAGATTATTTACTCGTTTGTCTGATTTTAATAATTTACTGTAAATTCTAAAGGTATTTAACATTAGAAATTCTTGGACAATTATTTTAATATTTCAGGCTTAACGAAGATGTCGTAATTTGGCACGTCAAGAACAATTTTAAGCAGGATCAATAAAAGAATTGATGGAGTTAAAACTCAGAGTGCATCGGAATCCTTTCAATGTACAGCTGATGCCTGCATTTATAAAACCTCCAGAGGAAAAATTAGGGTCCAACCTTCTTCAAAAAGCCGAAGAAGAGTTGGAGTTACCAGGGGCACAACAAGAGGATACCCACTGGACGTCCACCAGTTCATGAGAAACATTCAATGAAAAAAAGAAATTTCGTTGAAAATGTGCGAAAAAATCAACATCGCATTAGTAAATTTTCATTATACATCACTATATTTTATTTTTTTAATTATGTTATTTTTTATTAGGTTTTTTTATTACTCAAGTCATTTAACAGTATTTAGGAATCTATAAATATAAGTTAAGTGTGATCGTTACAGAATAACCTGTACGCAATATATGTAAATAAAGTATATTTTTAAAATTGTGTATTATCCATTAATTGCATTTATTATTCTAATATTGAAAGAGTATCAAGGTATCTATGACCTCCATAATAAATGAAGTATTTACGAACTTTTATATACATTAAGGAATTGAATCAATTTTTCACGCAGTTTAAGAGATCTCAACTCGTTACAACTCGAAGGGCAGGGAGGTATTGCCATTATTAAGCATATACTAGGGCATGGTCGAGCGAATTGTTACGCAGCAGCAGACTTGCCATGTTTACTACGAGATAATTATGGTAATTGTATAAGCCTGCACGAAGAATTTTCTTGTAAAAGTTGGAATCCTGTAACTATCGATAAAGAAAGGGTAAGAAAAAGTAATTCAATAAATATTTTTTTTACAATAAATGCTTCTAGAAATGAAGCAAAAGCTTTAAAACTTAGTTTTTTATATAGTTTCACTCAAACTTGTTTCAAGACTCAGGTAAACTCTAGGTCTTTAGTCTGAACTTACAAAATAAAAAACACGGTCAAAACTCACATAATAACTTACAATTGTTTTCTTAATTTACTTTTAATCAATTCTCATCAAATCAGATAAAATTAGATATCATTTAAGTGAAATCAGATATTTTGATAGATTCAGATTAAATTTAATATGAATAAATATCATTTAGAGTTTAAAACTAGTGACATAGGTCATTAAAGAAAAATCCCTTCATTTGTACTTTTTTTTCCTCTTGAAATCCATTGCACACATATTTCTTATGGCACTAGCGAATTTCCAATTACTTTCAAATTTTAAAAATATCAACTGTTACATTTACAAGAAATTATAACTTTGAAGCGTGATAAAATTTTTGAATACTCTTATTGTTTTCTAGTAAATAATATGTCCTTGTTAATTTCTAAAATAAAATCTTCATGAAAAAGTTTACATTATTCTTTAATTTCATTATTCTTATTCATTAATCTTTATTTTATAAAGATTGATTTAATAGAAAATATAACTAAAATAAAACAGGTTATGTTTTCTTACAATAAAAGTTTAATAGAATTAATTCTTCAAAATAGCGTTCCAATAAAACAGGGTATTAAAATGTTACGTTCTTTTTTGTGATTGGTTCATTAATAAAATATTTTTATTTCTTCGCAAATACAATTCCTGTAAAAAAAATTAAAAATTAAATCTGTTATATCAAAAAACAAAGTTAATATGAAGTGAATTTAAAACAACCTCAAAATAAGCTTAAGTGTAAATAAAATTACTTCCTACACCTCAACCTCACTCTCTTTAGTTGAAATTAGATAAAAACTTTCATACTCCATAAATACCTTTTTGTTATAAGTATCCGAAAAACAACCTGTATACCTTGAAAATCACCTCATCAGCCTGGTTGATTTGAAGTGAATTTTAAACAATCTGAAAATGAGCTGAAGTGTATGCAAAAGAACCTCGTAGACCTTAAATACAACCTTTACGAGGTATAATTTTTATGGTTGTTTTCTCAACCTCAAATATACCTTAAATATTCGTAAGGGATGTGCCGACTTATACTACCGTTGTGAAAAAGGTTTCTTATTGACAGCAACATTATGTTTCAAAGCACAGGTCTGAATTTTTAAAGTTAAATCTTAGGAAAAGTCAGCTATTCAAATATATGTATATCGGATACATTTCAGCAATTATGTTTTTTTTTTATCGCAGGAAAATAGTAAATTTATTTTTTGAGAAATTCATAATGCTTTAAGTATTATTGTACTAACATTTTATAAAATATTACTATAACAGCTGTATAATTGCTGGAATATTTATGTAATAAAAATATGAGGGTATGAGGACCAATGAATAAAAAGAAATAAATTAACGAAAAACATCAAAATTTAGAAATTTTATTCATACATGTTTGATTTACAAACATTCGATAGATGTTCGGTAAGGTACAAAATAGTTTGATTGGCAGTATGACTTGTAATATGAATGACAATAACTCTTTTACAGATAGAAACTTATAAAAAGCGAAATCAAAGAAAGATATGACATCTGAATTTAATAGTAATATAAAATGTTTTGTTTAATTAGAATAGATAACAATTATTAAATAATCAAAGAATGCTTTGCATTGCCATCTAAACAAGATAATGCTTTTCTAAATATTAATGTAACAATTCTGATTAAAAAAAAAAACTAATTTGTTAGATTTGGTGAAATTTAGAAAGTGAGAACTGCAACTAGATTTATAATGTTTTACTTCTATTATAATGATTGAACAACACAAACATGTTCCTCATTCGCTTAAAATTTTAAATTTAATATAACCGTACAAAATTCACAGAAAAGCAAGACATAATATCTAAGCACTTGACAACATCGTCTACGGGATAGTCAAGTTTGAAGTAGAAGAACTAGTGTACCATAATACTAGTATAAATAAAATCTTTCTTACTATCGTGCAAAACTAAGTTTTGTGTACGGCAAGTGATACAAAAGAAATTCTTGCACTTTAATTTAAATAAAACAAAGCTCGAGCAAACAATGAAAAAATTTTAGCGGTATTAGATATGCATTTTTATAGAACTTTTTCTAATTAAAACGTAACACTGCAATTTTTTAATCAGAATAAAATAGACAAGATTACACAAATCAAATTTTTCTATGTGTTAATTAAAAATCTTAAAATACTATTTTGGTAAAGATCCAATAACATATTAGACAGCTAAATAAAAATATGAATTTATACAAAATACGAAGATTTAATTTTAAATATAGACAATGTTAAATATAAAAAATTACTATAATTAAGTAAAATTTTAAGAATTCAGATTTGTTTTCTAAAGATATTATTTTAAAAGATTCATTTCTAAAGATAAAATATGAGACGAAATATTGTGATAGTTTCAATTCAAAGATGAAAAATTTAATTATAAAAATACATAGTTGAAAAAATAAGACATTTTACTATATTTCAGATTCACATTTTAATAGAAAAAAGCATTTACAAATTAAATAATGAACATTGATAAAAACATTTTTTTGTGGCATTCATGCAAACACTTGAATTTGAAATATGAAATTAGGTTTGCTTCAAAAGCTACAGTTTTTCAAAATTGAATTTTTAGTTTATTTAGTAGTCGAAATGAAACCGTTTGACCTACAGGGGGTGGTATAAATGTTACAACAAACTTAAATAGGAATTAGGGCGCATCATCAGGATTAAAATTACATAGGGATCCATGCCCAGGAATTTCCTTGTGCGCAACGTAGGGGAACGCCCTACCTAAACAGGTTATACACACGAAAAAACAGTTCATAATAGGGAAGAGTCTTTAGCGATATTTCCAGACATCCCTTTGCAATTTTAATCCTGATGATTTGCCCTAGTTCCTCTTGAAGTTCGTTTTTAAACTTATGCATTTCGACAAAAAAAAGACTAAGAATGTCATTTAAAAAATAAAAAAGACTGTACCTTGGACCAGAATTGGCTGGTTTTAATCAAATGTTTTGTTTTAAATAAACAAAGCATGTTTTTTCTTTAGTAAAAATATTTTTAAAAGTTCAATTTTTTATTATTTACATGCATAGTCTTAGTTTGAATAGAACCAAAAGTATTAAATACTCTTTTAAAAAAAATTTCATTTCAAATTATTCTGTATTTCTTAAAATAAAACATAAATATAGAATTTTAAAATGTTTAGTTATCATAGGTCATGTATAATTATAAAAATATTGATGTGACCAAAATGTTCTAAAATGCACCGTATTACGAAATTCATTTTCTTATTACTTTTAAAAGGACTTCAAAGGAGGACAATTTTTGAATAAGTTAAAATAAAAAGTTGGAAACTTTTTTTAGTCTTGTTTTAAGATCTGTAAAATAAGATCTGCAAAATAAGGTTTAAGATCTCTAAAATAAGATCTGGTGTATCAAAAAATTTTACCTTGAAAAAAAAAAGATCATATAAAAATCCAATCGTTTTTCGAAATGTAATTTTGAAAAAAAAAAGAAAGAAATAATCGCATTGCTTAAAATCAATTTTTAAAATGAATTAATGTAATCAAATTAACACAATTAGTTAAATTTTTGCAAATAAATTTAATGACCCAAAGTAAAAAAAATTTTTAAAAAAAATTTTCAGAGCAACTTCAAAAAGATTTTCAGATTAGTACAATCAAATATACACCATTAATCTCAAATCTTTAAATATGAGAAGGCATTGCCCCTCAAAAACTGTTAGTTTTCAAGTATTACTTCTCTTTGATAAATGGATATTTAGACAAATATTCCATACGTTTTTCAGGAGTATACTCAACGAGGGATTCAAAAAATTTATATGTTAATTTGTGTTTTTCTTCCGCTTTTTTAATATTTTCAGCAATTAATTTTCCTCTTTTATTAGCAATTTCATTTCTAGCAACGCAAATTTCTTCGTATGTGTTGATGAGACAACCACTTGCTGTTTCAGAGCACCTAATTTCTTTCAGGTGTTCTCTGCACAAGATCAGTTCATAACTGCCTTTATTGTCTTTTCGGGCAGTTCTTCCTTTGATTTGCGTCTCTTCTTTTTCATCCAAAGAAAAGAATGTTTGAATAACATGCACACCTCCATTCTCTTCTACGCTACGATCGTTAGACTTGTAGTCTATACCTCGACCCATAGCCCTAGTGGCCAAAGTCACTGTTTGTGAAACGCCAGATTCGTTGATGCGCCATTCCACAACCGACGGTTCTTCATTCCCAATCAAAACATACAAACGATTAATATTACTTCGATATATTTCTTCAAATCCTTTTATTTCTGCGTCAGTATCGAAGAAGACAAGAATAGCTCGATTAAGTTTAATGTTTTGGGAAATATGTTCGAATATTTTCGAATGCCAGTTGCTTTCTGTAGCTTGAATGGTGAAATGGCTAATAGGAGTGAAAACGAGTTTACGCTCCCCGAAAAAAGATGGCATCGCAGACATGGTTTTTATTCCATAATTTTTAATAGCATTTTTTTCTGATTCATCCAATGTCATGAGAGTACCACTCACTCCTAAAATATTCTGATATCTCGAGGGTACATTAGCATAAGATATCGATCCATAACCGATCTGTATATAGCCATAGTTTTGATAGTATTTATCATCAAAATTTTCTTTTTTCAACCTAAAATAATTGAATACATTATAATAACCATGGAAAGTGGATCTATAAATCCCAAGGTTGTCTCTGAACTTTAAAAGACCGTTAAAATCTATTTTGTAGCGTTCAATAAACCAAACACTTTCATTTTTATGTTGTGAAACACTTATTGCATCAGAAATCATTTTTTCTAAATTTTGCTCAAACAAAGAATTTGAATTTGTTATAAAATTTTTTAACTTTTCGTACTTTTCTTCCTTCAAGAGTTCGATTATAAAATCTCTCATTTTTTCCATAACAATGGTCTTCTCGTACAAACCTCCTTCCACTATTTCCCACAATTTAGGTTGTATTTCTAGCAATGCGGGCATATTTATATTAACACAAAGATTTAAAGTATTCCCGTAAAAGTTATCCGAAAAGAAAACATCAACTTCATCAATTAAAAGAACGGATGTCCAGCTCTGTTCAGAAAATTCAAGAGTTTTTGGATGAAATTCATTTAATACTAAATCTTGCACTACAGAGGACATATTTTTCTCAGAGTCATTAGCTTTAAGTTTGAGGGAATCAAAAACTAAGTCGTAAAATGTTTGATAATTTATTTCATCTCCTACTTCAAATTTTGAAAAGGATTCAAAAAAATCACTAAAAGCCATTTCATCACGTTGTGCCAGATATTCGCTGTAACACACTACACTCGCTTTGTTGCCTGTCAATGCAATTATGACAGAAAGTAGACCGAAAATAACTGATTTGCCTTGACCAGTTAATACTTGAGCAAAATGTTTTGGTACGCCTTTTTCCAGATAATCCACACCTAAAAGTCTCAAAATGCACAGAATTTGGACGCAATGTGGCTCGATTCTTTTCATAATATTAGCAACATCCTTAGATTCGAGAATAGTCCAAACTGCAGCCACCCCAGCAAGTAAAACTGGTATTACAGTCTGTTTGAAAGACGGAGTCCACTGTTCTAAAGGAAGACATTCCTGTTTCTCAATATCTTTCTTTATTTCTTCAAGGATTTCGGGTATATCTAACTGTTCTAAAGATCCAAGTTTTTCACTATACACATTATAACAATTTTCTAAAATGCTTCTATTGATACTAGTGTTAAATCCACTCTCTTTAGCCCTCTTGACTTCTATTTCACACAAATGCAGAGCACGTTCAATTCCGATTTGGTTTTGCTTTCGAGCATAGAGGAAGAAGTTTTCGACGTTATCTAAGCGTTTCTTAAAATCTTCATAGGTATCACTATTTGTTACTACATTGTTATAAGGAGCTGTGCAATCTCTCAAAAAATGCTCTAAATCATTATAATCAACTTGATCCTCGAAATGAGTAAAAGAATGTCCAATAGCGAGAAATAGATCACCAATCGCATTTAAATAATCTTCGTTACTCCAATACAACTTTTCGTAAACTAAATCTATGATATCTAATAATTTATTAATGGTTTCGATTAGAAAATGCCGAGGGATTTCCAGTTTTTTCCTTTCAAGAATTTGAACGAAGCTCTCAGGGTCCTTTACAACGTATGATGTGACATCATTTTTGATTACACATTCCAAAACTTTATTTAAATCATCCGTATAACATGCTTTTGATATCAGCCATGAAAAATCTATACTTCTTATGTGTTTTAAAAACTCATTATAAAATCTGAAGAAACGGATCACTAGTTTAGCTTCAGTACATTTTGACAAACCACTTTCAACCAGTTTTAGTATCTTTCCTAGAATTACTTCCACGTCATCTTTAAATATGCTGCAAGGAACTGGTAGATTTTCTAATATCATTTCTCTCAACTTCCAATATTCATTATATACATCCATTAAGCCAGAAAAATAATCAGATAAAACATTTGTTTCATTTGAATTGAGAATGCAATTAATAATTTCCATTTGTTTATCTAAAATATTATGGTCCGCGTCAGTTAAAATCGAACCGACATCATTAAAATATGGAGATAATTGCATGATGAATTTGATTATATTAAGGGTAGCAATTCGAAAAGATTCATAACGGTCTTGTTTAGCTTGCTCAATGAATTTAATAAAGCCTTTGAGAACATGCAATGATAGCTCTTTAAAATGGTTGCTAGACTTATCACACAATAAAGGAGCTGTGCCACAGTCTACAATATACAACCACACAAGGCGATCCTCAGGAATGTGTGGAAAACTATTTTCTGTCCCCAAAAGAAATTCTTTTAAAGACTTAATTAAGCTCCTATCACCATCTAGAATCTTAAACGAATATTTGAATTTGATTTTACTTGAATATGAACCAGGTTCGAAGTGCTCCAACAATTGAAAATATAACTCATATTGTTTCTCTAAGGACTTATGAACAGTTGACTTGTTAGACCAGGGAATGGAAGTTATAATTCTGAAATTTCCGTTTTCTTCTACGAGTAGCTCCTGAGGTTTTATATTTGTTTTAGAAGCTATTTCACATGCAATGTCTCGGAAACTTTTTAAAAGGTAGTAGTACACGTGATGCGTCAAAGGTCCGATTTCTTTCACTGAATTATGATTCAACATTTGAACTTTCGAATAAAATTTATTCCACAAATATTTTATAAACTCTAGAGGAATTACTTGGTTCACAAAATTTTTCTCTTCATGAGCAACAGCAACTGCATTAGAAAATAATTCAATGTCTCCTTTGTTTATAAACAGTACTTTGTCTTTGGGCAAATCTCTTATTGAAAGAATATGGCATAAAAGATACGAATTTTTTGTAGGGCAGCTTTTAATTAAGTTTTGCTCATGATTGTATATTCCAGATTCGCAAATATTTCGAATTGGAGCCAACAAATCTTTCATGCGTGGGTTAGCAACACTACTGAACTTCGGAAAATGTTCATTTCGAAAGTAGAGTTTATTTTCAATTCTCTCGAAGCACTTAGCATTATTCTTTATTACTTGAGAGATGTGTTCATTTTGAAGAATTCCTTTCAAGAACATTAAAGGTTTATTCATGGCTAATGTGCAATGTTTGGTCATTAATAAGAGCTGTAGAAAATCATCTGTGCATTCAATACTATTAGAAATATTGGCACTCCTTCTCTCTAACAATTGAAGAAATTTACTGTAGGCATCGTTTCTCTTAAGCATTAATTCATCTTCTAACACTTTAGTAATAATAACATGTTTCAAAAACTCCAGTTTGTCATCTTCGAAAGATTTACTCAACTGTAAGTTAGCCGACATTTCAACTCTAGCAATAAATTTGTCATTATTTGCTACCAATATACATTCATCCCCCAAATTACATATATTCAGTTTGTACTGTGGATTTGCTCTCCTGAGGATAAATTCACACAGGTATGCAAATCCAGTGCTATTCGGAACTTCTTTTATATATTCCTTACCATCAGCGCTGACTGATTCATTATGTGATGCATATTTTCTGAAAGTCTTGGTTTCCTTATATTTTGTGATTGTGTCAGGCGAAACTATAGCTCTGGGATTTTTACCATCCTTTGTCGCATTCATGTTGCAACTCGGTGCCGATTGCTCTAAGTTGCATGTTATAGTTGAGGAAGAGTTATCCTTTTTTACAACATGTCGATGAAATTGCTTAAAAAGATTGGAAAAATTAGAAGTTGATTGACGAATATTTGCTTCAAGGTTTGGAGGTACATCGTTGATAGAAAGTTCCTTACTATCTTGACAGGATACGACATTGTCGATGCATTCATTACTTTCGGAATGACGAATAGTATCTGGAACACAATTATACTGGGAATTTGTTTTTTGTGGAACACTCAAACAAACATTAGACAATGTTTTAGCATTTGAGTTTGATTCATCAACGATTTCATCATTTGAAATTGCAGGAGAAGTGGAGGACGATGCAATTGACTGATTATTAGTGTTCCCTGCTGCAGTACTTTGTTTCAATACCTCGGTTTCCTGAGCAAAGTCACAAGTGGAAGTGCTAGCCAGTCTAGCTAGTTCCTTGACAGTTTGGTGATCAATTTTTTTTGACTGTCCAGATGCTTCATTACTACCTCCGCCCAGTGAACCACTCTTAGACGCAGAGCTGCTAACTTCTTTGCTTTTAGCTGGACGATGAGAATTACGTTTTCTTTTTTTACACATATTTTAACTGTTGAAGAAATTTCTCTTCTTCAATTAGGATGGAATAAAGTTGCCCCGGAAATCAAGAAGTGACGACAAGCAAGGCACAATTGACTCCTTCAAGTGTTAATGACCTAAAAAAATAAATATGTACTTAACAATTAATTAAAATTTTTGTTAACAAATATAGATCAATCTTTTGCTTGCTATTAATTTGAAATTTTAAGGTAACCAGTTTTTTCATGAAGTTGAAATTAAGTTTTAAATATTAAATGAAAGTAAATTTAGCTTAAATGTAAAGAAAAAATATTAAACGAAGATATTATTTCTCTTTCTTAAAAAGATTAAGGCTCAATAAAGGTCATTATGGATACGACAATAAATATAAATAAGTGTCACTTGTTAATTCGGTACCTCATTAAAAAATAACATTATATTAAATCTAAAAAGAGCCTTGTAACAGCGAAAAATGTAGAAACACATATCTTCTTTCAAATTTATACATTCAAAGCTAAATTTATGCCTCTATCACACGAGAGAAAATAAAAGCAACCCTAAGTGTAACCTCAACTCTATCCGCAACTCTAAAGGCAATTTCTTCAGAAATTGCTCGAATAATCCTCGTGTGATATAGAAATCACGGTTGCCCAAAATATCAGCAACTGTTTGGGCAATTTTTCTCTCCATCCACACTTGAACCTAAAAGATGGTTTGCTTTTTATGGCGTTTCAATTTTATGTGATGACGTATACAAATGTAAATAAAAATGGCGGCAACGTTGATGAAGAGGATGATCGGATGAAATTTTTAATAGATGAAACAGAACAGTTTTTTAGTTTAATAATAACATTTCCTTTATAATTAAAGCATTAAAAATACTTTCACACGATGAGATGACCATCTTAATGCAGTTGATGTACGACCCAAACAGGAACCTGCCTATCATTTTAGTAGCGGTGAGTTCAGTAAACTATTTTCTAGATAAATTTTCTCTTAGAACATTTCTTTGTTTTAAACTAATAAAATTAAAACTCATTATAATTTGTTCCGATCAAAATTTCAATTACTTTAGATAGAAAAAATTTCTATTTTTATATATGTAAAGATTTATACTGGCGAATAGATTTACTTTGAAATATTAGCCAAGCAACTAGCCAAACTTTGTTGCATTATGATAACATAAAATATAATGATTGTATTTATTTTTAAATTTTAGTTCTGTCGATTGTATAAACATGTATGCGATTAATTGGAGAAAAAAATTATTTTCCTTATTATTATTATTATTATCTGCGAAATAATTATTTTATTCCTCCCTAAGAATTCTTTTAATTTCTGAAAAGCTTATTTTAAAACAAGTTAGAAATTATGTGTGGCAAATATTTATCTTGTCTCTCACAAAGTAATCCCATTTTTCGGTAATTATTGAAAAGTATTAAAAAAAGGTAGTAACATCATATATAAGAAGTAAATATTAAAAATGCAAATTCCCAATCCCTTTATCTGTTTCTACATTCATCCCTTCTTTTTGTTTAGTGTTTGATGATTTGCAAAATATTTTGTTCATTATTATTCAAAGTTAACTATTGATACTTTACTTCTTATTTATACTTTGCATTTATCTTTTGATACTTTACTTTTTTACAACGGTAGTAAGTATGTAAGTTTATCTTAATTTTTCAATATGCTTACATTTTTAATTGTCTTCCTTTATAAATAAAATTTATTTTCTTAAAACAAATTTCAGTCCAAGCATAAAAACTACAAAACCAAATATACCTGACGTCTTTCATTAGTGTATACTCTGCCAGACTTAAAATAAGTTTAAAAGGGATACCTGAAGACTTAAATGGTTTCAAATTAATGGTATTTAATCTTCCTTATTTTAATAATGTGTTGGTAAAATTTATCATGACAGTGATTTTTTTTTCTTTTATTTCAGATATTTTGCATAATCCTGTAAGGTTTGCCTGGAGAAGGAAAGAGATGTAATATTGTTTTATGAATGAAATAAAAAAATAAAGAAATGTAAATGATGCTGTTCATTTAAGTCGCAGTAGATCTGCACAATGGGCTGCTTACTACGGTCTGGGAAACATCCCTGAGGATGATTCGAAGACATGCCATCACAATTTTAATCCTCTGCAGAGGGGATGGCACCCCGCATGTAAATGAATCATGTTCTAAATCAGGGGTGTCAAACTCAAAAGCTAACTTGGGCCAAATAAACAATGCTTAACTTCAGGTGGGAAGCAACAAAAAAAAATATCAGTGTTCATAGAAACAAATATTTTTATTTTCAATAGTACATTGTAATAAACATATATAAAGTAAAATTATTGTTTGATATTTGACATCTCTTCTCTGCTACTATCTTTCCCATTTTGGGAGAAATTTTATTGGCTGAGACTTTCAAAATTGATCCAGCGTGAGCGTTATTAATACGGTTTTGGACAGGAGATTTATTTCCATTCACAACAAAAAATAATTACTCGCACTGATAAGTACTTCCAAACAAGGAAATAATTTTATATGCGAATTTTCGAGTATTTTCAAACCTAGCAGGTAAATATTTGTAAAATTCAGGCACACCCACTTCAATGAATTTTGCCTTCAAATTTGAGTCGCACTGAATCTCAATCACTTCCATTTGCATATTACTGGGTACTAAGTCTATATTTATTGAGAAAATCGAAGAAAACAAACAAAATTTGTCTTGCAAAGAAATAAAATCTTTAAACCTTGTTTCAAATTCTGTTCTAAGATTAGAAATTTTTTCTGCGTATTTTTGATACGATGCAGTTTCCCTGGAATGGCAGGTGCCGCAAGCCAATTAGAATTTTACATTTTCGCGCATGCAATTTAAAATGATCCGTATAGTTTATAAATAAAGTATATTATAATTTTATATGCTAGTTTCTATTCTAATTAACATTTCTATTTTATTTTTACTTTGCGTCGGACATATTGACAGGGCCGTAAAAATGTTCATCTCGGGCGGCGAGTTTGACACCCCTGTTCTAAATGTTTCACTTGATATTAAATGTGTTGTTTTTTAAATTGATCCTTGTATTATTTAAAATGCAAAACAAAACACGTAAAAGGCTATAAAAAATAATAGGGTACATAAAAAGTATGCTAGTCATAAAATATTGTTTTTTCTTAGTTATTAATAAATTTGAATTTATATATTGTATATTACAATAAATTTGTCCTAAAATAAATCCTATCATTTCTAATTAAATTATCTTATACCAATAATGAATGCTTTAAATTTTACAATAACAAATTGTAAGCATGACATTGAAAATCCTCTTATATTTAAAAAACAATTTTACAAAGAATTAGGAAAAAAATAATTTTCATAAGTGATATTCCTGATATACAATGCGCAGATGAAAAGTGATGAGCCCTTAATGCAATGTAAATTAATTTTATGACAATAAAATTCTGAGACTTTGTAGTATAGACAAGTCTGACATTATTTATTATGCATTTTTTAGACTAAATTTTTAAAAAAAAGTAGAATTAATTTGATAGATCTAATAGTTTTGATGTTATAAATATTTTATGAGTAAAGGGTGAAAAAATTTTTTTATATTTCATACTTTAAACTATCAATTCTTTTAAAGAATTATTTCAAAGGACTATTTTATTGAATTAAGCGTAGGAAATTAAATTTGAAGAAATGCCTTACTTGTTTAGATAGCAATGTCAGTTGCATAAAGTGGTATAAGTCATAAAATAGTACTTTCTGCACACGAAACTTTTACAAATTTTTGAATTGCTAAACTATTAAATGAGACAGCATGGTTTTATTCTCATTCGATGTAGCGTATACATAAATAATACCTCAATTGCCTATCTAGCAATGTTAGATAGTAAATATGTATAAATAAATTATACTTTTATACATAAAACATAAATAACTTCTATTACATTAGTCACTCGATTCAACGTAAGAAAATCGTACAAATATGAGATAGTATTTAAGATCCCACTTTTACCTCCTAATCCTTTTAGAGATGCAACATGAAATTCATTTATATCTTAATATCATTTTATATTATGAGGTAGAGTTGATAATCCTTTTTATACTATGCTACTTCACTGATGTGGAAATGATGTGTTCAGAACTCATCAATGATGTGTTCAGTTATTTGCAGCTGAATAAAGTCTTCAAAATGTACAAAATTAAATCAAAATCAACCAATATTCTACAGCGTCTGTGATTTCCTTTTCCTTCCTTTACGAACATCGTTGAGAAACTAACTTAATAGCATCATATGGTAAAATAAAATATGAGCCAAAAGTTAAGATAAACAAAATATGGTACCCCAGTTACGAGCATATATGCCAACGTTACTTTTAAAAAGTAACGAGTAAAAGTACAAGTATTTTTAAAAAAGTAACGAGTAAAAAGTTCTTATTCTAAAAAGTAACGAGTAAAAAATACAAGTAAAAGTACAAGTCCTAAACAAAAAAAGTAACGATTTAAAAGTACATTTCTAGGAAATCGAAAATTCAAAGTAACCTAAAATTTTATTGAATAATATTCTTATGTTCCTTAATGTTTTTGCAAAATTGTTGTTACTTATTTAATTATTTTTAATTTTGAAAGTTATGGACATTAATTTATTTTTAAATTCAGAAGAATATTATAATATAATTTTATAATATAATCGTATAATATAATTTTAAAATCAAATATAATTTTAATATCAAACTTTTTATGGATTGGCACGAAAAAGACATTTAATCTATTGGTTTTAATTCTTAGTTTATTATTTTTATTTATTTAAATTACCATTGATTTAAGATTGTTTTACTCTATAGAAACGAGTTTTAAAATCACAAACATAAACAAAGCAAACACGGGGTTTCAGATAGTGATCTTTGAGCTAGTAAAAAATAATTGAATGTGCAGTATAAGTTGAAACAGAACAGTCTACAGTTTTATTTGTAACAATGGCTAATGTTGAAGTCATGCGATAAAACCATTTTTCGAACATTTCTGCCTAACGGAATAATTAAAATTTGTAAACGAGTTTTAGTATCAGCGGCTAAATTAATACCTTCGAGTTTCAAGAGTTAAAATAGTAGTTATAATAGTTTTTAATAGCACAAATAGTTCTGAAGTTCTTAAAGATTTGACTGGGCGTTGTTTGACAAGGTCTGGCATAAACATAATTTTGGTAAAAATGTACTAGGTAAAAATGTATTTAGTAAAATATGTATTAAGACAAAAATGTATTATTAGTGACAAAAACAGCTCTCTAATAATAAAAGGTGCAATTAGAGTTTTAAAAGCGCACTCACTTAACACAGTTTACCACAATCTGTAATATTATGTAATAACTGAAGTTTATCCTCAACTATTTCTAAATTACATTCATATACTATTTTATGTGTAAATTTCCAAAAAGTAATTCTCTCTCATTATCAAAATAAGTGAAAAATGTTTAGTTTAAAAAATAATTAAAGGTCGGCTAAAAGACAATCCCCAAAAAAGTAATCAAAAAAAGTAAAACTAACAAAAAATGATTAATCGATAAACTTGAAAGCATTTTTTTAAAATTTAAAATGAAAATTGTGAGAAAATAAGTGAGGTGCATTTTTTTAAAGAAAAAGCATTTAAAAAATAGTTTTAAAACCGTTTAAAAAATTAATATGCATCACCCCCNCTCTAACCCCCCCCCCCCCCCCCCCCCAAAAAAAAAATACTTATTAAAATTCAACCAGTTGAGACGTAACTTCAATAATCCTAACGAAGTAAATATATGCAATTGTAATTAAAATTAAACCTAAAATCACAAATAATTTTAGTATGTAATTATTATTTAAACAAGCAAATAAATTTTTTTCCAAACTGAATATGAATAAAAAGGCACTGTTTTTAAGGGATAGCGGCTTATTGTTACGAAAGGCGCAAAGAGGGGACATTTATTGAGGGAATTTATTGAGCAAAGGGCAAGCAGTCTGGGCCACCCCACAGAAAACGCTTAGGGAGAAAACTGCAGCAGAGGGGAACAAGTAGTCTATAAAAGAAATCTTTAAAAATGGGGGAAATTTTGTCTATTCTTTTAAAATATTCATTACATTTTTTTTTAATCAGAATAATTTCCACACTGTTTAGAAATATCGTATTAATCCCGAAATATTGAATATATGCAATATATATCCGTTGATGTGTTCAAACAAACCCTGAAGGGTTTATAGTTTGTCTAAAGTAAAAACTCCCCATGCCATTTGCTTAGACCCGTTGCGGTAACTATGGCAACGAGATATAATTATTTCAAGTAGGGGTATGGGGTCAGCGAAAAAAAAGGAATCCTTTTCTTCGGTCTATTGTGTTAGCTTTAAGAACCTAATATCTAACAAACTTCGGACAGAAGTTGTTTTTTTTTTATATATCTTGCAAAAACCTTTTCAAAATATTTTTAGAAAGTAAAGCCAGCATTTTGTTAAAATTTCTCGTTATTAAGAAAAAAATTATTCTATTTTGAAAAACTCCTGATTTAGCCTATGTGAGAATACTATCAATTAAAGTTTATTGAAATAGTAATATTTTATAATCATTATTTGTAAAACCACACATTTTTTTACATATCTTTTACAATAAACAATTTTGCGGCAATATTTTGAACTAATCTAAAAATTTCCTTAATTGCTGTCTGAATTTCTTCCGAATTATGTTAGCGAGATCAGACATTATCTGCCTCTCTGGAGTTAACAATCCAAATAAATTATATGCTATAAGTAGAATACTATCGGTAACTATGCTGCATATATTGCACAGAATTAGTTTTATAGATAAGTAATATGTTTAGCAAAAATTTTAATCTTGTACTTCTTTACGTATTTAGTTTCTTAAATGAAATTAATGTATTATTCATGATTAATTAAAAACCAGATTAATGAATTATGTTTTATTTCATATAGTTTTGTATAAAAAGTTAAAGTTAAATTTATAAACTATCAAGTAGATAATTACAAAGAAAAATTCAGTTTGATAACTGCGAAAAACATTGTTTGAAAATTCCTTCATTCATTCCAGATTGATGAGAAAAATCCCATTTGGTGGGTATAAAGATGAGTTTTTTCAAGTGGGCCCAATTTGAAAACACCCATATGGTATTTCTGGGCTAGGTATACCCTAAATTAAAGATCCATAAAAAATACAAATACTTATTTACTATTGAAACATAAGATATCAGTGATTATTCAATATGCGATTAAGCCAAAATCAAATTCATCATCATCATGGTTGGCCAGACAGCCCAATGTGAGCCAATGCCTTCCTCTGACGACCTACGATTTCCAAACTTAATTATGTGAGGGAAAATACAACTTATTTGAGAGGAAGCGGTTTTTACAATTAAAATTACATATATGTAAAGACATAAGAAAATGACCGCAACAATGATGGCCCGATTATGTAGAATCAGATTTTAGAGTGATGGGGGTAAAAGACATGTAATCCTGATCAAAGAAATCGTTCTGGCGGAATCTGCAACTGAAGGCTTTGGCCCACCTTAGCCTGTCTTACCAAATAAGATGAGTAAAAGCGCAAATAGATATCGCTCTCTGCTTTTCTGTAAACTAGAAGCAGATAAAAATACGAAGCATCTTGCAAAAAAAAAAAAAAACTTTTTTAAAGAGTAAGTTAAGATAACTTTAAATCAATTTACTAAAGCAACAATATAAATGAAAA
Source organism: Parasteatoda tepidariorum (assembly GCF_043381705.1). NCBI lineage: Eukaryota > Metazoa > Arthropoda > Arachnida > Araneae > Theridiidae > Parasteatoda > Parasteatoda tepidariorum. The sequence goes on from NC_092205.1 coordinate 20,021,409, forward strand.
CAGTTTTGCTACTACTTCAAAAAGTCTGCCTATAAGGCAGAGCAAGTTAGCATCCCTAAAATATTAACAAATATCAAAAACAAGAATATAGATGGTAAAAGATAACAGGTGAAAAAAATAAAAAATTTTAATGAAAATTTTAGAAGTTTATTTTTTTATAGGAGATATGTTAAGATAAGGAAAATTTATATTGAACAAACTTGGAATTTTAATGAGTTACGTACTTGTACAACCTTGAAGTTCCATAATAAGGGAAAAAAATTAAGTTGCAAAATAAAGAATCAAATATTCTTAGTTAAATAAATTTCAAACGCAAAAATTACGACGAAGGAAAAATATTGAACCTCTAAGCAAAGCTAAATTGGATAAAACTGAGAATTTAATTATAAAATTTATTTAAATATAATTAGTTTTATAAATGCCTTAATAAAATTTTTATGTTAATTTTCGATATAAATCATATATTTTCTTTACAATTATTGGAAAACATAGGAAAAAATAACAAAATATAAATAACAAAATATAAACTTAACAAAACAATATAAATGCTGTCTCAAATTCGAATTCATTATTTGTCACAACAGGAAGAAAAAAAAAGAAAATGTTTTAAATGATCTTTTAATAATCTCGCCAATTCAAACTTTTAAAGTGACTGCTTGCGTATGATGAACAGGAAATGCGAAAATTGCATATATATCTGATTTTGAAAAAAAAGTAAAGAGATTTATTTCCCATTGTAGTGAATAAAAAATAAATTTTATTGAATACAAATGTAGGTTAATGAGTAAAAAAGGAAGTTAAAGACTAATAAATAAAAATGAATGTTTGAGATTCAAACACAAAATTTTAATATTTTAAGTTCAAAATCTATTAAGTTTCGATTCTCTTGAAATTCTTTGTTTCTAAAAACATTTTAAAATATTTTGAAAAAAAGAATTTTAGGAATGTAATTTATTGTATGAATGTAAATTTATGTTCGTCATTTGAAAACACATTTTAGTGTAAAAGCGTGAATGTGAACTTCAGCAATTATTTTAACATTTGAGAATATCTTTACCCAAATATAAAAGAAAAAAAAAGAATAGTAATAAAAAAAAAATAGAAATATTAGTAATTCTGGGATCGTAAATTTTTTTTTTTTTACAAATAATTTTATTGCGTCGTAGAAATATTTCAAACCGATTTCAGTACGCAAGCTCTTACGAGTGTGAATCATTATAATGGGAAACTGGTCAAGAAAATTTTAAAATAAAATTCAGTCAAAAAAGTCACTCAAAAGATATGCAAAGAATAAGCACAGTCACAAGTTTCGACAACGCATAATAAAGATACATCCTCTAAAAATTACGATCCTCTAACACGATAAATTGAAATTGTGATTGAATTAAACCCAGTTTGAAATGAAGACAGTTTAAAGAAGATGATCTTTTAAGGGAACACAGGACGTTCAAAATAGAAAAGTACAACTTTTATTCCATCATTTTCAAATTTAGTTAATTTTATTTAAAATTTAGTAGTATAACAGAATATTGATTGCATTAATAGAAATATGTGTGCAAAGTTTTTCTTTTTTAAAAATCAGTTTTTAAGTTATAGCTAAAAATATGGTTATTAATTGATGGTAATTAAAAAAGTTCCTTACATTTTCTTAATTAAATTTAACCCAGATACATTTTTTAGGCATTTAAATAAATTTAAGTGGTAATGGTAATCGTACAATAAAGAAACGTAACTAGACATTAAATTTTAATTTTGTCACTAAAATTTTCTTCAAAAAACACGCTTCATTATGCTTGTTCAATTATTAAAAAATTCAATTAAGATGAGATAATCAAATACAATTAGGATTAAACAAAACACATCGAACAGTATCTGAAAAAATTTTAATAACGATAAAACAAAAACTGGTGAGCAAGGAAGTTTTTGAAGTTGTGCAAACATTGAAAAATTTCATTCGCGAGAAAAAGCAACTATGTCAACGGGAACTACGTATTGATACATCGACCTTCACAAATTCATAATCTTATAACTCGGTTAAAAAAAACTGATTTAAATACGGTTTGTTGCCTATTACTTAGTAAAGTGAACTTTTTTTTAATATCTCAAAAACCAAATAATGGGATTTAGGAAGGATTTTCTCATTCTGAACGTCCAGTGTCCCCTTAATACATTAAAATTGTAAAAGATTAATTATAGGAAACATGCTAATCGATAAATATAAGTTAATATACACTTCTATAAAAATTATATATCCTTACTAAATTGAGGATACTATATAGTTCTATCATAATTACTTATGTAATTAAAATACTAAATAAAAATAATTCTTCAAGTGAAAATCAAAGCCACGAGCTATGATAAAAACATAGCAAATCAGAAAATGAAAAAACGAAAGATTACTTACATCCAAATAAAAGATTACGAACTACGCATATTTGCTCTAACAGGTCACATTAACAAAACTTCAGATTAAACTAAAATCAACACTAGAGAATTCAGAAAAAAGCATATTACAAATCAGTTCTTCATGGGCTTTAGGATTCGCTGACAGTTAGTGAAGACACCCGGTGGCTGATTGGTAGCTCTTAGCGCTCCCGTGCCACAGGTCTTGGGTTCAATCATTAGGCCGGGAAAGGTTGACTCAACATTTCCTCCCTTCAGTGGGTCACTGGTTGCGGTCAGTGTGCGGGTGGGTGACGACTTGGACCAGTCTGCGTAGGGACCGAGGGTGGGCGGTATGGGACCTCGTTAAACTGTTCTACCGTTAAGTGCTCGGCTTCGAGTGCAAGTCGTCGGGCTACCGAAGCGGGGGTGCCAACCCCTCTGCAGAGGATCAAACTTGTGATGGCATGTCTTCGGATCATCCGTAGGAATGTTTCCCAGACTTTCGCCAATAGCCCGTTGTGCAACTCCAGTGCGACGTAAATGAACTGCAACTACAACTACCCATTAGTGGGTCGATAAATGAGCATCAAGCATGCTTGGGAACTAAACGCTGGGGGTTTCGCGTTCGGCTGACCACCTCACCGGAACATCTGCTCCTGCACCCCAGAGTCAAAGGTCAAGAAAACTGAGATGGACACAGTAGACCTTGGCCCTGAGTTCAGTTTTTTCTTCGACAATTAGCGACGCAAGGTAGCAGTAGCTAATTAGAAAATGAAAACAACTCCCACCTCCTTTCCCCCTTGTTTACAGTCGTAGTTGCGAAGAGGCGGGGGATTAAAATGTTCACTTTGAAATTAAAACTTTTATAAATCTTGCCAAATCTAACTTTAAACGGGAAAAATCTTAACCGTTAAAACTTAAATTTCTTTTAAAACTACGTTTCAACTTTCACAAAATTTACAAGCTATAGATGCTTGCCCGGGGGTGGCTACGAGTTATACCTTTCGAGGCGGTCCCTTTCTGTGATGTTCTTTCTTTTTGCGCTTTCCGCGGGCGGCTGCCCGGAAGTTGCAGGAGATTATTCTGCCACCATTGTTCAACTCCGCCCTTACGAAAATTTAAGGTATATTTAAGCTTGATTTGAGGTATTTTTGAGGTATTAAGGTTGATTTGAGGTATATTTAAGGTTGCACAGAAAACAGCAATAAAAATTATACCTCGTAAAGGTTGTAATTAAGGTGTACGAGGTTGTTTTATATACACTTCAGCTTGTTTTGAGGTTGTTTAAAATTCACTTCAAATCAACGAGACTGATAAGATGATTTTTGAGGTATACCAAGTTGATTTTCTTACACTTGTAACAACAGAGGTATTTTTTAGGTATAAAAATTTTTACCTTGTTTCAACTAAAGAAAGTGAGGTATTTATTGAGGTATATGAAGTCATTTTATTTATACCTAAGCTTATTTTGAGGTAGTTTTAGAATCACTTCATACCAACCAGACTGATAAGGTGATTTTTAAGGTATACGAGGTTGTTTTTCTTACACTTGTAACAAAAGAGGTATTTATGAGGTATGAAAAAATCAACCTTATTTCATCTAACGAGAATGAGGTATTTACGAGGTATAAAAAATATACCTTATTTCAACTAAAGAGAGTGAGGTATTTATTGAGGTATATGAAGTCATTTTATTTATACCTAAGCTTATTTTGAGATTATTTTAAAATCACTTCATATCAACCAG
>NC_092205.1:20026040-20031129 GCF_043381705.1 Parasteatoda tepidariorum
AAATAGATGTTCGTTAAGGTACAAAATAAATATGACAATTAAGATACAAAATAATTAGATTGACAATATGACTTGTAATAATATGAATGACAATAACTCTTTTACAAATAGAAACCTATAAAGCAAAATCAAACAAAAATATGAAAATGCTATTTAATAGTAATATAAAATCCTTTTGTAGACAAAATCTTACAAAGCGAAATCAAACAAAAATATGACACCTTCATTTAATCTCAAATGATAAGAATCCAGAATTTCACAGTAAAGAGAGTACGGCATTGCTCTTCAGCATCCACCATCAGTAGAAAAAAATGAGTTTTTTTGTTTAATTAGAATAGAAAATAATTATTAAATTATCGTCAAAGAATACTTTGCATTGCCATTTGAACAAGATAATGCTTTTCTAAATATTAATGTAACATATCTGAAAATGAAAAACTTCGTTAGATTTGTTGATATTTTTATAAAGTGTGAACTGCAACTAGATTTATAATGTTCTACTTCCATTATTATAATGATTAAACAACACAAACATGCACTTCAATCTCTTAAAATATTTAAATTTAATATAACCTTACAAAACTCACAGGAAAACAAGTCATAATATCTAAGCACTTGACAACATCGGGTACGTGATATTCAAGTTTGAAGTTGAAGAACTAGCATACCATAATAGCCCCGTGGCAAAATTTTTTCAGGCTTTCTGTGTCAAACCTCTCTTGTCCTATATTTCTGAAAGATACTTTTAATAATAACAAATACGTATGTAACTAACTTAAAGTAACAAAAGCGTTGTGCTTACAATTAAAAAACATATTTTGTTAAAATAAATTGTATTAAAATGTTTTTAATTAGAATGTGCAATATTTATTTTATTCTAATACTATGAACGATATTTTTTGTAGGAAAAAAATGAGCTAATTATTTCCGATTTTGAAAAACATCACATTTAAAAAAAAAATTAAAAATCGAGAAATCCGTTGCAGTAACTACCGAAAAAAAGATCGACAACGAATTAAACGAATCGGACTCTTTAATAAGGGGTTACTAAATAGCGTGTTTTGTTTCGGGATACGGTTTTTGCAATAAACATCATATTAAGAATATCGAGTTTTAAAAACCACGCGAAAATCAATATCAGTAACTGTCGAAAATAATATCGCAGCACGTAATTACGAAATCAAAATTTTTTACTTCCTCAAAAAAAGTCTATCAGCCACGATTCTACCACTGGGCATAATACAGTACAGAACCCGTTATCCGGAAATCAAAAAACCGGAAAACCAAAAAACCGGAACTAAATTCCATGAATTTTCTCGCCATTTTTTTAAAAAAAAAATTTTTCTCCTCATAAGATTTTAGGATTTTTCTTTCTTTTTTCAAAGATGTTCACCTTACCATCATTTTGGAAATAATCATTAGCGTATTACTTCATCTTTTTTTCTTCTTTTTAAGATTATTTCCAATTTTGTTTCTTTTTTTAGATGGGTTTAACAACAAAAAAACGGCTTTTTGTAGCGATTCCGAAAACCGGAAAAATCAGTTATCTGGAATAACGATGGTCCCGATCGTTCCGGATAATCGGTTCCCTACTGTAGTATAAATAAAATCTTTCTTACCATCGAGCAAAACTAAGTTTTGCGTACGGCTAGTGTTACAAAAAAAATTCTTCCACTTTAACTTAAATAATTAACGATACTCGAGCAAACAATGGGAAAATTTTAGCGATATCAGATAAGCATTTTTACAGAACTTTTTCTAACTAAAACGTAACACTGCAATTCTTTAATCAGCATAAAATAGACAAGATTACACAAATCACATTATTCTATGTGTTAATCAAGTAAAAATCTTAAAATATTATTTTGGTAAAGATCCAATAACAACATATTAGGAAGTTAAATAAAAACAATATGTATTTTTACAAAATAAGAAGAGAAATTTTTTAATTGCTATCATTTAATAAAGACAATGTTAAATATGAAAAAAAATCTAATTAAGTAAAATTTTAACAGATTTGTCTGCTAAAAATGTTATTTTAAAATTATAATTTCTAAAGGTTAAATATGGGATGAAATTTTGTTATAGTTTTGTAATAATTTGTAATAGTTGTTTAAAATTCAATTTCAAAAATACATAGTTGAAAAAAAATGACACTTGACTATATTTCAGATTCACATTTTAATTAAAAAAAGACATTAATAAATAAAATAAATATACACTGGGGAACAAATTTTTTGTTGCAATCATACAAATACTTGAACTTTGTTGTAATTTAATGATAATTAAGAAATATTCCGCTGGTGGCGCTGATGAATGTTTGCGCGGGACCAGAGACCCATGAACTCTTGTTGTTACATCTTCTACCCTTTTCTTTGTGTTTCGTGCCGTCTATGTTATTAATAAAAATATATTTCAAAAGAACCTGCTCAAGGTAAGTGAAATTATTTCACACTTAAATTTAGTTCATTATAGAAATGACATTGGTTAAGCAATATTTAACAAACTTGAAGTTAGATTTGCTCAAAAAGTAAGTTGTTTTTTTTTAAACGACATATTTTTTTTGTCCAAATGTACAAGTTTAAAAACGTTCGACCTACAGAGGGTTGTTTAAATGTTACAACAAACTTCAAGAGGAATCAGGGCACATCATCAGGATTAAAGTTACACAGGCATCCGCCCAGTCCTACCCAACTTCGGCGCCTTACTATGAACAGGGTATGCACACGAAGAAACAATTTATAATAGGGTAGCGACTTTAGCGAAATTTCCAGGCACAGGTCCATATGCAAGTTTAATCCTGATGATGTGCCCTAATTCCTCTTAAAGTTTGTTGAAACATTTAAACAACCCTCTGTAGGTCGAACGTTTTTGAACTTGTACATTTCGACAAAAAATTGACTAAAAAAAAGCATTAAAAAAAATGTAGCTTGGACCAGAATTGGCTGGTTTAAATAAAATGTTTTACTTTAAAAACATAAAATTTTTTGATTTTTTAAAAAAAAAATATTTTTAAAAGTTGAATATTTTGTTAATTACATAAATAGTTTCAGTTTGAATAGAAGCAAAAGTATTAAATATTCTCATAAAATTTTTCTCCTCCAAGTTTCTGTATTTCTTAAAATAAACATGAATATAGAATTTTAAAATATTTAATTATCATAAGCTTCCTGCAAATATACCTATGAAAAAATTGATATAAGCAAAATGTTTTAAAAATGCTTAATATAAAATACAGTATCATGAAATTCATTTTCTAAGAACTTTTCAAATTAATTAAATAATGTAATTATTGAACAAGTCAAAATAAAAAGAACACTTTTATCATGTTCAAAACACTTCATGCTTGTCACAATCAAAAGCATAAATGAAGATGAAGTGCTTCTCTAGTTTTTATACTTTACTTTTCGCTTCATGCATAGAACTTTTTTTTTCTGTTATCAGTGTATATAAGTTTAGAATGTTTCACTCTTCTTATCAGCAATATTTTCAAAGTTAATTTTTTTGTATTAAAAAACAATTATAAAAATATTCAACATTCAGCGTTGGCATGATTTAAATTAACTGATTTTTTTAAAAGCCGTAAATCAAAAGAAACAAAAAATTTTTTATTTAACTTTAAAATTATTTTTATACAGTATAATAAATCAATGCATTCTTTATTGTATTATTTTTAAAAGTCTAGTTTCAGTGATAATGTTGGCATCTTATTAAGAAATAATGAAAGGGATATGCATATAAATTATTATATTCACATCTATGTTCCTTTCAATCAAACATACACCATTAATCTCACATGACAAGATATTGCCTCACAAAAATTGCTAGTTTTCAAGAATTACTCATCTTCGATAAAAGGATATTTAGACAAGTATACCATACGTTTTTCAGGAGTATACTTAACGAGGGATTCAAAAAATTTATAAGTTAATTTGTGTTTTTCTTCCGCTTTTTTAATATTAGCAGCAATTAACTCTCCTCTCTTATTAGCAATTTCATTTCTGGCAATGCAAATTTCTTCGTATGTGTTGATGACGCTACCACTTGCTGTTTCAGTGCACCTAATTTTTTTCAGGTGTTCTCTACACAAGATCAGTTCATGACTGCCTTTGTTGTCTTTTCGGGCAGTTCTTCCTTTGATTTGCGTCTCTTCTTTTTCATCCAAAGAAAAGAATGTTTGAATAACATGCACACCCCCGTTCTCTTCTACGCTACGATCGTTAAACTTGTAGTCTATACCTCGACCCATAGCTCTAGTGGCCAAAGTCACTGTTTGTGCAACGCCAGATTCGTTGATGCGCCATTCCACAACCGACGGTTCTTCATTCCCAATCAAAACATACAAACGATTAATATTACTTCGATATATTTCTTCAAATCCTTTTATTTCTGCGTCAGTATCGAAGAAGACAAGAATAGCTCGATTAAGTTTAATGTTTTGGGAAATATGTTCGAATATTTTCGAATGCCAGTTGCTTTCTGTAGCTTGAATGGTGAAATGGCTAGTAGGAGTGAAAACAAGTTTACGTTCCCCGAAAAAAGATGGCATTGCAGACATGGTTTTTATACCATAATTTTTAACAGCATTTTTTTCTGATCCATCCAATGTCATGAGAGTACCACTCACTCCTAAAATATTTTGGTATCTAGAGGGTACAATAGCATAAGATATCGATCCATAACCGATCTGTATATAGCCATAATTTTGATAGTATTTATCATCGAAACTTTCTTTTTTCAACCTAAAATAATTGAATACATTACAGTAGCCATAGAAAGTGGATCTATAAACCCCAAGGTTGTCTCTGAACTTTATAAGACCGCTAAAATCTATTTTGTAGCGCTCAATAAACCAAACGCTTTCATTTTTCTGATGTGAAACATTTATGGCATCAGAAATCATTTTTTCCAAATGTTGCTCAAATAATGAATTTGTATTTGTTATGAAATATTTGAAGTTTTCGTGCTTTTCTTCCTTCAAGAGTTCAGTTATAAAATCTCTTATTTTTTCCATAACAATGGTTTTCTCGTACAAACCTCCTTCCACTATTTCCCACAATTTAGGTTGTATTTCTAGCAATGCTGGCAT
>NC_092205.1:20032223-20060860 GCF_043381705.1 Parasteatoda tepidariorum
GTCATTTTTCTCAAAATGTCTTTTTTGACAAATTTACAAATTTCAAACTGTTCCAGCGTAATGAATTTTCATTCTATTGACCTGAGAATTTAATGCTATATATTTATGAATATTATTAACATTTTGTTGGAAAAGTTTTTTGAATTAAGTGAATAGTATTTTTTTTATACATGATATTTTATAGAGGTATCATGATTTTTTCCTAAAAATGTAGGTTTTTTACTGTTTTTTTAATGTTATTTGTTTCTATAATAAAAAATAAAAAAAGTACTTCCAACAATTTTTTCAATATTATCTAATATGTAATATTTTAAAAGGATTTTGTCATTTTGACAAAATTTCAGACGCGAGGAGTAATTTAAAAAAACATAAAAAATTGAAAAATTTAAATTTTTTAATTTCTTAAATTTTGAAATATTTTTTTGAAATTTTGTATAAAAGTTGTTTTTAGCAATATAAATGTATCCTGAAATTTTCAAGCAAATCCCTTTATAATTTCAAAAAAAAAATTTGAAAGCCCCTTGTCGCCTTAAAAGGAGCTGTGCAATCTCTCAAAAAATGTTCTAAATCATTATAATCAACTTGGTCCTCGAAATGAGTAAAAGAATGCCCAATAGCGAGAAATAGATCGCCAATCGCATTTAAATAATTTTCGTTACTCCAATGTAACTTTTCGTAAACTAAATCTATGATATCTAATAATTTATTAATGGTTTCGATTAGAAAATGCCGAGGGATTTTCAGTTTTTTCCTTTCAAGAGTTTGAACGAAGCTCTCAGGGTCCTTTACAACGTATGATGTGACATCGCTTTTGATTATACATTCCACAACTTTATTTAAATCTTCCGTATAACATGTTTTTGATATCAGCCATGAAAAATCTATACTTCTTATGTGTTTTAAAAACTCATTATAAAATCTGAAGAAACGGATTACTAGTTTCGCTTCAGCACATTTTGACAAACCACTTTCAACAAGTTTTAGTATCTTTCCTAGAATTACTTCCATGTCATCTTTAAATATGCTGCAAGGAACAGGTAGATTTTCTAATATCGTTTCTCGCAACTTCCAATATTCATTATATACATCCATTATGCCAGAAAAATAATCAGATAAAACATTTGTTTCGTCTGAATTGAGAATGCAGTTAATGAATTCCATTTGCTTATCTAAAATATTATGGTCTGCGTCAGTTAAAATCGAACTGACATCATTAAAATAAGGAGATAATTGCATGATGAATTTGATTATATTAAGGGCAGCAATTCGAAAAGATTCATAACGGTCTTGTTTAGCTTGTTCAATAAATTTAATAAAGCCTTTGAGAACATACAATGACAGTTCTTTAAATTGGTTGCTAGACTTATCACACAATAAAGGAGCTGTGCCACAGTCTACAATATACAACCACACAAGGCGATCCTCAGAAAACTTTTGAAAACTATTTTCCTGCCCGAAAAAAAATTCTTTAAGAGACTTAATGAAACTCCTATCACCATCTAGAATTTTAAACGAATATTTGAATTTGTTTTTACTTGAATATGAACCAGGTTCGAAATGCTCCAACAATTGAAAATATAACTCGTATTGTTTCTCTAAGGACTTGTGAACAGCTGACTTGGTAGACCAGGGAATGGAAGTTTTTATTCTGAAATTTCCGTTTTCTTCTATGAGTAGCTCCTGAGGTTTTATATTTGTCTTAGAAGCTATTTCACATGCAATGTCTCGGAAACTTTTTAAAAGGTAGTAGTACACAGGATGCGTCAAAGGTCCAATTTCTTTCACTGAATTATGATACAACATTTGTACTTTAGAATAAAATTTGTCCCACAAGTATTTTATAAACTCTAGAGAAATTACTTTGTTGACGAAATTGCTCTCTTCATGAGCAACAGCAACTGCATTAGAAAATAGTTCAATATCTCCTCGGTTTATAAATAGTATTTTGTCTTTGGGCAAATCTCTAATTGAAAGAATATGACAAAGAAGATACGAATTTTTCGTAGGGCAGCTTTTAATTAAGTTTTGCTTATGATTGTATATTCCAGCTTCGCAAATATTTCGAACTGGAGCTAACAAATCTTTCATGCGCGGGTTAGCAACACTACTGAACTTCGGAAAATGTTCATTTCGAAAGTAGAGTTTATTTTCAATTCTCTCGAAGCACTTAGCATTATTCTTTATTACTTGAGAGATGTGTTCATCTTGAAGAATTCCTTTCAAGAACATTAAAGGTTTATTCATGGCTAATGTGCAATGTGTGGTCATTAATAAAAGCTGTAGAAAATCATCTGCGCATTCAATACTATTAGAAATACTGGCACTCCTTCGCTCTAACAATTGAAGAAAGTTGTTGTACGCATCGTTTCTCTTGAGCATTAATTCATCCTCTAACACTTTAGTTATAATAATATGTTTCAAAAACTCCTGTTTATCATCTTTGAAAATTTGGCTCAACTGTAAGTTAGCCGATATTTCAACTCTAGCAATAAATTTGTCATTATTCGCTACCAATATGCATTCATCGCCCAAATTACATATATTCAATTTGTACTGTGGATTAGCTCTCCTGAGGATAAATTGACACAGATATACAATTCCAGTACTGTTCGGCACTTCTTTTATATATTCTTTACCATCAGCGCTAACTGATTCGTAATGTGATACACATTTTCTGAAAGTCTTGGTTTTCTTATAATTTGTGATTGTGTCAGGCGAAACTATAGCTCTGGGATTTTCACCATCCTTTGTCGCATTCATGTTGCAACCTGTTTGAGAGATATTTTCAGTAGATAATAAACTAATAGCACCTGATTTTTCAGTTAATTGTTCTTTTCGTGCCCTTGCTCCAGTACCCTTAGATACATATGAATAAATAGGGGCGTTTGGATTATTTTCAGAGCAATTATACTCATCTGTTAAAGACAGGTTATCGGAACAAGTGCTTGGGAAATTGGTACGTTTTTCCAAGAAAATACCCGGCGCCGATTGCTCTACGTAGCACGTTGTACTCGAGGAGGAGTTATCCTTTTTTACAGCATGTCGATCAAATTGCTTAAAAAGATTGGAAAAATTAGAAGTAGACTGTAGAATATTTGTTTCAAGATTTGGTGGTATATCGTTGATAGAAAGTTCCTTACTATATTGACACGATACAAGTTTGTCGATGCATTCATTACTTTCAGAAAGACGAATAGTATCTGGAACACAATTATACAGGGAATCTGTTTTTTGCGGAACACTCAAACAAACATCAGGCAATATTTTAGTATTTGATTTTGATTTATCAACGATTTCATCATTTGAAATTGCAGGAGAAGTGGAGGACGATGCAATTGACTGATTATCAGTTTCCCCTGCTGCGGTACTGTGTTTCATAACTTCGGTTTCCTGACTAACGCCACAAGCAGAAGTGTTAGTAGCATATTTATCAATTTGGTGATTAATTTGCTTTGGCTGTTCAGATGCTTCATTATTACCTTCGCCCAGTGAACCACTCTCAGATGCACAGCTGCTAACTCCTTTGCTTTTAGCTGGACGCTGAGAATTGCGTTTTCTTTTTTTACACATATTTTAACTGTCGAAGAAATTTCTCTAGGCACAATTGACTCTTTCAAGCTTGAATGACCTAAAAAAACAAATATGTAGTTAAAAATTAATTAAAGTTTCTGTTAACAAATAAAGAGCGAAAAATGTAGAAATGCATCTCTTCTTTCAAATTTATACATTCAACGCTTAATTTAAAAGAAAAATGTTGAAAACTTTTTTTATTTTTAAATAGAGAATGAAAATTACGTTTTTATTTTTTTCTTTTGAGCAATTTCTACTATAATATACCTTCGGCAACTAAAAGTGTGGTTATGAGCATAGCTATTTCAGTCATATTTCTGCCTTCTAAATGTATAATGAATTGCATAATGATGAAGTTATTGAAACGAGTTTACGTAAAATGAATACGTATAATGCGTTATGTGATTAATTTTAGTTTATCATTTAACACATAAATATCTTCAAAGTTAATGAACGGAATTTCAAGAAGCATTGTATAGATGGTTGACCGTGGAAAGCTAAGCACAGATGGCGCCAGGAGTTGAAATTCGTCGTATGACTTCCGGGTTGCGTATTTACAAAGACTCAATGATACAGAGCACTTGGCGCGATAAAAAACATCTAAGTATTTTTGGTGCGAAAAAGAAAGTTGCGCTTGCGCTGTAAGGAAAAGGTATATAGAACAAACCTTTGCGTTTGGGTTAGTTCCGTTGTTGACACTTTTAGTCGCTCGCTATTTTTGTTTGACAGTTTGTGACATCTAACCTTGTTCAATCTTAGTAGTTTATTAAATCGCATGGCTTATTTCATTAATTTTTTTTTTTAAATATTTGATTCAAAAATTATTCAGCAACTATGTAATAAATCAAAATTTCGTAAATTTTTATTTTGTCTATTTTTACATTGATTACTTTTTCTGTCAATAGAGGGCGGCATCAAAATAATTTAAATTTTCAAATATTTTTCTTTTATATTCTAATAATTTGTATTTGTCTTAAGTTGTTATTTTAAATTTAACTAATTCTTTTTGCATGATTTTTGAGGGGTAACTTAACAACTAAGCCTATTTTACTAACAAATTAACTTGTATTATAATTCTCTCAAATCGTTTTGTTGCAGCTCGATACTAAAGTATTGTTATGCTAATCACAATTCGTCGATTTCATTTCGGAAGACGATAAAATATTTATAAACTGCTGTTGAAATATTGTACACATTTTCACGATTTCTTAACCTTAAATTGAAATGTAAACACAACAACGCATTCTGTACGGGGTTGCAACAATCGAAAGAGGATCTGTGGGTTTACCACAAATCTGGCGACAATCCCTAATATCGCGCCAAGTGCTCTGTATCATTTAGTCTTTGTAAATACGCTTCCGGGTTACTACTTTCGATTGACTTTTACGCCTATGCTTGATTAGCGCACCATCCAATGTTAACATTATAACGCGTACTTACAATTTAAATTTCACATAAGCATACAAGAAATTAATTTGGAAGACTCTGCAATCCTACTATGATGCTATCCAAAATAAAACAAACTGTGATTTCTTACACTAATAGCCAAATAAGGGATAATACTCAGAACATGGCAAACCTTATGCTTTATTTACGTTCTTATATCAATTTTCTAATATTTATTTTTACTCTCACAACCTGTTGGAATTTATAAATTACAAAAAACTGTTATAAATGGTAAAATTACGCGTAAATTCAAACACATGTCACAATGAAACTTTTGAAAGCCTGTTCACACATTGCGTTATAAGGATAACATAAGCGGAGGGATACACCGGACGTTTTCTAGATTTCTTCCGGTATTAGGATGCGTGTTATTGCTTGCATTCAGTCAACCATCCATATATTAATGAAATGAAATGCCCAGATTTTCTCTAAAATGTCGTACGGTTATTTCTATTTTTCAATGTATCAGTTTTTTATACGTCTTAAAATGTACACGAAAATATCAACTTTTATCTTTTTTATACTTTTTGCTTTTGAAGTGAAGGTAAAAAGATAAGGAATTTTAAGCATTTGCTTTCGTTGTTTTTAAGCATTTGTTGTTCATTTCAAGATTATAATTAAAGATTTTAATGGTCTTGCAGAATTGCTCATTAAATTGAATTAGTAATTATATAAGAATGAACGGGGCCGGGATAGCCTGGTAGGTAGGGCGTTGGGCCCATGTCCTAGAGGTCGTGAGTTTGATCCTCGCCTGCCGAAGATTTTCCGTATGGTGATTGGTGCACGTTAAATCCGTCTTTTCACAAAGTCCTCCATGTTCCCATAAGAAATCATACCTCTGGGATCACTGAAATGGAGATAGATCGTTATCTGTTTCAGGTCAAAATTACGCTGTATGTATGAATGAATGCGCGAATACAAGAAGCGCATGCCTTTGTGGCACGCGACAACAACAACATAAAAATGAACATGATATTTACCGATATTATACGACCGATATTTACAATATTGCCTCCCCATTCTTTTAATAAATAATTTCATTATATGATTACTGTATAATTAAAACTTTCTTTTATATTAAACCCAAATTTTAACTAATAATAATTAAAACACATTTTTCGTTCTCGTTAAATTGTAAAATCAATCTAAAAGCAGAAAATATTCCTTCGAGTTTAGCTGTCATACGAGAAGTAGTGAACAATGACATGAGATATTTTGGCTGTTAACTAGTATTCTCTAAATTATATTTTTCTGCCAAATTATGTTCAATATTCAAAACTTTATTTTTAAAAATGGATTTTTTTTTGCAAAAAGTACAGTAGTGGAGAATAAAAAAGGGCATTCTGAAAAGGGTACTTAATTCTCCCTTATTATTAAAATAAAAGATAAAAATTTGGTTTCTAAAAATAATTAAGGGCAAGCTAAAAAGCAAACAACTTGAAAGCATTTTTTTTATAATTTAAACTGAAAATTTAGAGGTAAGTCAAATCCTTACTATTTGAATGCCATAAATCGAAATATCCTCCAATAACATTTCATCAAATATTAACAATGATCAATTTATTAGCTGTAATTTAACTAAATATAGACTACCAGAAATTTCGCTCCAACCTTTTCTGGAAAGGTTCAAGAATTCCAAAACTTTAAGAGCCAATTTATGCCCATCATTGGACAAAATAAACAATTAACTGATATTAAAAAGCTATTTTATTTGAGAGCATCGCTCAAAGTGAAATGTGACGCTCGATGTGAAATTAATCGAAATTTGTAAGACACTTTTGACTCTCTTTTTTTTCTGCTCTTGAGGCGAGATTTCAGAATAAATGAATTATTGTAGATGCTCATATTTCTAATATAAATTATCCGAAGGCTTATGAAAATTCTTCTCAGCTAAGACTATTGCTCGATGATATAGAGGGAAATCTCCGAGCTCTAAAATTGTTACAGTTTGAAAGAAACGATTTATCGGGTATTTTATTGCTTAATGTCTTGTTTCAGAAAATAGATCAAAATTCAGAAAAAGAATTCGAACTATCACTTAAAACAAATGTTCTTAAACTATAAGTCTTTTTGACGTCTTTAGAAGAAAGAACTCGTGAACTTGAAGGGTTACAGAAAGCTAATTATTTTATTACAAAAAATGTTCACCTAAGGTCAACTGGCAGTTCTAATCCATCATTGCGTTCTAAGACTTCGTTAGCAAATTTTCACATTATAGTATACTTTGCAATCAAAATCACTCAATTCATCATTGCTTAAAATTTAGAAAATTGTCAGTGTCTGAAAGATTTTCTTTAGCGAAAAAATATAACTTATGCATTTCCTGTCTTTCATCAGGCCATAGTGTTGCTAATTGTACTAATTCCTTAAGCATCGAATTTCTAATAATTTGCATCGAGAAAAGATAAACACTCATTCGAAGCAGAGCATCATTAATAATTCACCAGAGCCCTAAATTAAATCACATGATGTTATGTTGGATTCTTTTAAGTTAAATGCACAGGCATGGTTTCAATTAATAACTCATTTTCATTGACTTCAATTTGCGAGGAGAAAAAGAACATTCTTTTTAAATCAACAGATGGAAATTCGAAGTATGTTTTAATAAACACAGCTATAATTAATTTGATTTCTGCTAAGGCAGTGTTTCCGAAACTTATGGCTTTTGTGTACCCTTTCTAAATTTTTCGTAACGCTGTGTACCACTAATAAAAAAATGAATGTATTTTTGACTATAAAAAAATTGCACTAAAGTTAGAAATCACAACTGGCTGTTGACACCACTAATTATTAACTGTTAACTCTACAAAATATAACCAATAGAAAAATACGTAATCGTAAATTTTCATGTCTAGCTTTGTTTTTAAATAAAAATGTTTGAAATTTTCGTTTGTTGCAAGATATTTCGCATAAGAACGCATACCCCCGCTAAACTATTCCCGTACCCCTGGGGGTACGCGTACCACACTTTGGGAAACACTGTGCTAAGGGAAAGAATTCCATTTCAGACTCTGCCAGTCAAATCTCGTATATTACGACTGAGGTTGCAAACTCACTTGGAATTAAAAAACAAAGTGTTTCTGTTCTGGTTTCTGGTATCGGAGATAGATTAATAAATATTAAATCTCAAATTACAACTCAGCTCTCTGATGTTTCAAACACTTTTAATTGGAATGTTCACTTTATAATCGTACCCAAGATTACGGAAGTTTCGCCTTCAAATTGTTCCAGCTTTAAAATCCCCCATTGGATTACTTTAACTGACCTGATTTTTTTGAGTCCCTCGAAGGGTTGATGCATTATTGTCTGCCGAGAACTTTTTTCAGTTTTTAAAAGAAAGTAAATTCTGTTCAGAAGATACACAATTAATGTTACATAATAGTTGCTTCGGATACCTCGTTTCTAGGTCATTGAAATGCCTAGTAAAAAAATAGATGATGTATCGTAGGGGTGCACAACTTGCGGTCCGCCAACGATGTGAGGCCCGCGATAACAATCTGAAGAAAATGGAAAGAAAAAAATTTTTGGAAAAAAAAAAAATCGGAAATTTAAAATGTAATTACTTAAGTTTTTGATGCACTTTAATATCTCAATCAACGTAGTTCTGCTATCGCTTTTCTTCAAGAGTTAACGCTACGCATTTAGCATAGTTTTCAAAATCCCAATATTTTTAATTCGTCATTATTATGATACACGAATTTCGAATTTTAGTTATCACTCTTGACGCTTTTCGTGTATGCCAATTTCATCGATTCGGTAGTTATTGCTACCTATTTTCTCTTAGTTTCTGAAATCCTGATTTTTTAAAGTTATGAACGCTTTATTTGCGCAAACTTCATGACAAATCTAAATGACTTTTAATCCTTTTTTTCGGCAGTTATTTCTATGCATTTCCGAATGGTTTTTAAAATTTCGATATTTTAGTACGATATTATTACGAATCGCGAGTAAAGAATGGCTCATTTTGATAAAAAAAAATTTTTCTTGTCTTGGTTTATTTATCCCGACTTTATCATAAATCAAATTATTTTTCAATCGCTATTTTGACAATTATTGCTACTCATTTCTACAACGTTTTGAAAGTCCCGATCTTTTTTATATGCTATTGCGATGTTTTATATTTCGAATCCCGCATTTAAATACATTACTTTTTGACGCTTTATTTACACCGATTTCATCGTAAATATAAAAGGATTTTTTATTAGTTATTACTATGCTTTTGCCCGTGATTTTAAAAAGTTCTGATATTTTTAATTCTATAGTTTGACATCACGGGTGTTTTGAATCACACATTAAAATAATTGCTATTTATGTGCTCGATTTATGTCGATTTTAACATAAATATGCCAGGTTTTTTGACTGTGTTTTTCGCTGCCTTTTTACTTGTGATTTTGAATATCCTGACATTTCAACACAATATTACAACTCGCGAAATTCGATTCTGTTTTTTTTTTCTTTTGTATCTTAAAAAGCAATTGCGCATCTTAGCCAACACCTTCCGAAGAGATTAAAAAAAAGCGAGATGTGTAAATTTATATTAAACGCGGTTTCTTTTGCAAAATATAATTCAAAACACATGTATATTTGTTTAGTCTCATGAACGCGTGCAAGTTTAACATCACACACCCAACCTATTCTTTTTGTTGTCACATGATTTAAAAATCACATATCGCAATTCGTATTTACGCGTTTTAAAAATCACACATTAGGGTTCTTCTCGCAATTTAAAAGTCACACATCGTTATTACGCGATTTAAAAATTTACGCGTTTACGCGATTTAAAAATTGCACATCGCATTTCGTATTAATATTAAAAATATTTAAAAATCATCCATCGTGATTCGTATTCACGAGATATTAAATCACATATTGCGATTCATGCTCTGGCGTTCAAAAAATAGTACGTTGTTACTCTTCTTGCAATTCAAAAATCTTATACAGCGATTCATTTTCACACGTTTTAAAAATCATACGTTTTGCGTCCTCTTTTAGCAATTTAAAAACCACACATTTCGATACGTATTTACGTGATTTGAAACACACGCATCGCGTTTTTTATTTGAGCAATTTAAAAATCACACATAGCAATTCGTATTCAAGCAATTTAAAAATAACACATCGCTATTTGTATTCATGCAATTTAAAAATCAGGAAGGGAAGAACACCATCTGGGCCAGATTCCAAAACTGATTACGTTTAATACTACCCACAACAACAGCTTCGGTCGGAAGATTGTTTTCCAGAATGAATTTGGCCAATTCAAAATTACAGAGCAGTCTTTAAAGAAAGTCATTAAGTGTTCACTTAATGGCTTGAAAAAAGTATCACATGATCAAGAAAATATAATTATCAAAATATGTAAAAATTTTGCAAATTGTAGGAAAACCAATAAGAAATTTTTTAAACCATTTTCTACCAACTTAGACCATTTTATATCATATATGATCTTACGGTGCTAAATGATTTGCACAGTATTAAACTTTAACTGTAAAACAATGCAATCAAGATAAGCTTCGTAAAGTAATGTAAATTTTAATTATTACTTAATTATATTTGTCTATTAATTGAAAATAGTGTAATGTTAAAAAATTATTTGTCATAAAAAGTTGTTAACAAGTATCTTAATGGTTTTTTATTATTAAGGAAAATAGTTTCTTCAAAAATAATGTTTTCTTTCTTTTTTTCTTCTTTCTTCTTTTCTTTCCTCTCTCTCCTGCTTCTTATAATTAATTTAAAATAAATGTTATAAAGTTAAAGTGTATTCCTTCTACTAAATGTTAAATCTTATTTTCCGTTCAATGTTTTTTTGTTTTAATTTTAACCATTTTTAACTTGCAATTATTGTAATAACTAAAATATTAATTTATTTTTAAATTTAATTCTATGAACAAATTTATTAATGTTAAAATGTATATTTAAATTGATCTTTGTATTATGTGATAAGATAAAAAAAAAAGAATTTTCCCATAGTTTTTAATTATTTCTGACTCTTTTTTTTCCAAAGTAATCAGTTTTGCAGTTTCTAATTTTAACATTTAAAAGTATTTAATTTTATGCAAACATATTACAAGGTTAACTGACATAAAAAATTTAGTGCCCAGAACAGTGGTGTTTATATAACGATTACTCCCTACAATTGCTGTCAATACATCTGTCTAAATACTTGGGCATGCGGCCCTTCATTGGTCAATCTGCTGTGAATGTGGCCCTTCACTCAAAATGGTTGCTCATCCCTATTTTATTTTATACCTTTAAGACCTTTGTTGAACAGAAGACCCAATTTTGGGTTCACGATCAATAATGTTCAACTTCGTAGCATTGCAATTTTGAATCAACCCGAAAATCAAGTAAACTCCTGGATCAGTATTCTAGAAGTAGGATTTGTTATGAGAACAGGGAGGACTGTGTGACCCGACAGATTTAACGAGCATCAGTCACCATTTACTACACGGGAAGTTTTTGTCAGGCGAGGACTCTCGGACATGGGCCCAGTGCCCTACCAACCAGGCTATAAAAATATTGGGATATTATTTTACCTTTCGTTATCTTCGCCTAGAGCACAGCGTAACAAGAAAGTACCGGCTTCACGCCCTTTTACATTCTCCATGGTTATGAAACTAAAACAACTTTAGATACTCTTTTCTCATCAACCTAGGTTTGAAACTAATTATGCAGCTCATCTTGTTTATAAAGCAGAAGAAGCAAGGCAATTTGCTCGTCTACATACAATCGATATACAAGAAAAAGATAAAAAGCGATACGACGCAAAACAGCGATCAGACACCTACGCATCAAGAGAACCTGTTTGGATTTTTCAGCCTGTTCGGAAGGTAGGGTTGTCTGAAAAATTATTTAAAAAATATTTCGGACCTTACAGAATAAAACGAAAACTATCAGGGGTTACATGTGAAGTCGAAGACTTCTTCATCAAAGCGTAAAACTGCAGACATCGACAACGTGGTGCGCATGAAACCATAGTATGATCCATCATGTTAATTAGAACCATGTGAAACGGAAAATTTAGGAGATTAAGAAAATTACAGATCAAAGGAACCTCTCCTACCATCTGAAAACGAGAGTAAGGTAGAATACCAAGGTTTTACCACCAGAGCTCTTTTCAGAGGTCTCATTAAATGAAACAGTGAGGTCACTGTTTTTTCTAAGGAGGATGTTATGATGTATGTCTGAATATAGCCAAACAGTATAAATCATTACCTTGACAAAGCAAAGGTTCTGAGTTCTGTTCTCCCAGGTGGAAGAAATGTACACACTATATGTTGTTTAAGTTCTTTTTCATTAATCGATTGTCTTCTAGAAATTTCTAGAGACTTTTTCTGTAAATTTGTACATAAGTTCATGCGTTTCAAGAAGAAATGCAGTTACCTTGTTCTATGTATATCAGATGTGTTCAATAAATCAGAGTAATTAATAATTTCTATCCTGTTTCTTTTCATGTTACAATATACTTTGTTTCTTTTTCAAGAACGAATCTTCTTCTTAATTATCGAAATATATCGCAAAGTTTATGATTCTAGAAAGACTACGAAACTATAAAATTTTTTTAATAATTCTATGATATATATCGTAAGATAGTTCGAATTAAATTTCTGTCTCACGTGTTTGACTTTTAGAAGCTTTTATATTATTTTCAAATATATATTTGTATAATTTGATAAGCATATTTTTATAATTTGATTGCAAAATAAAACATAACTATATGCAGTTTTAGATGATTACTTAAATCCTATACCGCAATGGTCTTAACTTGCAACGGATTATAGCCACTGTTCTTTCTACGCTATTTCGAGTAAGCCAAACCTCTTAAATATAAATTCTCTTAGTAACACATTCTATCTCTATTCTTTCACAAAGAAAGATTTGTTATATTTTTTAACACTAAAGCAGCCATGTAGATCACAAACTAATTACGCAATAAAGGTGATAAATACACAAAAATTAATCAAGGTTACAATAAATGCATAAGGAAATAATATAATTGTTGTTAAATGTTGGTTAAATAAAAGACGTAGACAATAAAAAATATACTTCAACAATATGACGGTGTATTTAATTAACTTCATTGTAATTAACTCTCTAACTTAAGTGGGAAAAATTTATTCGACCTTAGCCAGTAATATTCAGAATACTAATACGCCATCTTATTTATATACCATCGTCTGGAGCTAAGAGCATAGATCTGGTGATTTTAAACTAACTTAACTTCATTGGGAATAATGGTCTCATTGTACTGAGCTTCATAGTGACATCACTGTTGAAGTTTCTTAAAGTTTTTTTTTATCCAGTAAGAAATAAAAAATTACCTCTATCTTCACTTCTCAATCTTAAAGCTTGTTTGTATCAAAACTTGCTGAATATCTTGATAATATGTAACTTTACTCTAAAGCTTGCACTAAAAAAAAAGAAGAAAAGAAAAAAAAGAAATTACTGAACAAACATTAAAAATGTTAAAGAAAAAATTTTAATACTGCCTGAATACCCGTTCTTAACTTTAAACTGTACAAGTTTTAAAAACAACCCGATATATATTAAATACATAAAAATAAACAGAATGAATTGGATGGCCCACGAGATTCGAATGAGTGATGACAATACAAGAAAAATATACTGCTTTTTAGACCCACCGGAACAATAAAGCGGGGAAGGCCACGGTTGAGATGGACTGACTCGGTGGAGTCTTGATTTTCTTGCAATTAATGAAAAGAATTTGAATAAGAGATCAAAGATAAATCGGAAGTCGATATGAAAAAATCTTCAGTGGAAGGCATTGGCCCTCATTGGGCTGTCTGGTCAACTATGATGGTGAATACCCGTCCTTCAGGCAGGGTGAAAAAAGGTAAATAATCAATAAATCGGTATTGATCAAACACTGCGAAATTATATGCAAAACTAAGAGGATTATTAATATAATTTATTATGCTAAAACAACTCCAATATTTTGATTCCTTATTATCCGTTGCCCTTCCCGGTGGCTTCATGTAATTAGATTAAGCAAAACATGTTTCTTATAAGTTTATCCCATCAAAAAAATATTTACCATATTCAGTATCATTTGACATCATGCTATACTATTGCTTCCTATAAGTCAAAAATTACCATAATAAATTTTTTTTAAAGTAATCCTTTCGGTGTGCCGGAGAAAAAATTTTCCTCAATACCTATATCTTGGTAAAAATTAGTAGAATATTTAGTACCTACTGAAAATATGAGTTACCAGTAGAAGTAACAATCACCAAAATGAATTGGCGTCAATAATGACGTGGCAATTTTTTTTTTTTTGGCTTTCCCTTTGATTACCCTTTCTTAATTAATAAAGCTTTTTTATTGTAATTTTCACTTGTTACGAAAATTACCTAAGCATCATTGGCACCAATAACTATAAGTAAATTTTCAACGGTTCTTATATACGAATCTCATCTTTATTTAGTTTTTTGATGAAAAACGTTTTTATCTCAAATTTTACTTGTTATCAAAATTTATCAATTGTAATTCTCAAATTAATCAGTAACGACATAAATACATATGTTTAAAATAATTTTTTGTTGAACTAATATCAGTACTTATTCGAATAATTGTCTAATATAGAAAGTGAAGAACTGTGGAATTTTTTTTTCTGCTTCCGAAACGGTAAGTACCCTAATATCACCATACTACACGTTTATGGCACCTAATACACGACTTACTATGCACCTAATATTCTATTAATGTTCTTTCCGGTGTGGCTTCATACTATTAAATTTACCATTAAAGTTAGAAGTTCACCTCATCAAAATCAAGATTAACTATACTGTGGGCAAAATGAAAAACAGACCAACCTTATTAACTTTTGATTTAATGATCGGATCTTCACGATCAATCTGAAAGGCTCGAGTTGGTGACCTCAATAAAGTGTTATTAATCAGTGTAAACGATATTTTAAATTATGAAATCAGACACAAAAACGTAAATCCTCTCAATAAGCACACCTTTTTTCTTCGACGGATGCGGCTTGCTAACCCCAAAAATATAGGGAGTTGCAGCAAACTGAAAAATATGATTTCTATATAGCTAGATCAGGTCTAAAGCTAGATCACTGTTAATTTTGGCGTTGCCAGTTGACATCTAAAATGTCTTACTTTTTCTCAGGGTATCAAATCCTACCCTCTTTGCCCAAAATGCCATCATTTTAAGCTGCCTGGGACTTCTCATCTCCTTGTTTTCGACTTTTTACTAGTCAACGGATTTATGGATCAGAACGCCGTCAGACCTTTGGAGATAAGTAATAACAACACTGTTAATTTTATTTTTTGCGTATTTCACGATATCTCAAGAACTCTTTAAGCAAATTAAAAAATATTTGCACACAATTATAATATTCGTTTATCCAAATATAATTCCAGAAAAAATAAAACAGCTTTTAATAATTATTCATTATTTTTTATTATTTTACATTTAGTCTCATTTAATCAATTATATTCATCATCTATCACAACACTGCTTTAGATATAAGAAAAACGTGGTCCCATATAAATTTGGAGGAAAAATTAACGAATATTTTGACATTATTATCAAAAGTCGAGAAAATATTATCGTTGATTTTTTTTAACGTAAGAAACCAAAGATCTTTGAAGGAATCTTCGTTGTTCGTTTATTTGGTATTGTTATTGTTCTACTACATTTCGTCAACTTTTTTTAAAAAATTTATAAGAAATTCAACACAATTTAAGATTAATTTTGTGTAAAATAAACATATCTGAAAATTAAATGAGACTATAAATCAACTTGTTTCAAACAAGTTACATCCAATATTTTATTCTTTTGCTTTTTCCAGCAAAACCATAAAAAATTGGAATTTTTTAAAAAATTTTTTAATTATTGTTTTTATAATTATTATTTTGAAATTTATTTTTGATAATGCTGTGTAGCTTTGTCACTGTAACATAATAAAATAGTAATTTTTATTTGTAGTAAGTATAATTTGCTTTGCCTCCTAATTTGTAAACACGAATTTCAAATGTACTTTTGCAATGAAATATTTTACATCATACATTCACGTGTTGGTTAGTCTTCATGTTGAGCATCTGTTTTTAATAATAAACTCGTCGATTTTTTGGCTTTATGCAACTTTTGAAGGTTATGAAGTTTTTCCATTGAGAAGTATGTCTTTCAGTTTCTTGAGATTTTTACTTTCATAGTAACAAAACCAGTTTAATAACCTTTGACGCTTGGGAGAGTGGCTAATAGTCATCTATACATTAGTTTCTACGTTCTACCACGCATACATGTTAAATTTCGAATATAATATATGCATAATTTTGTGACCAGTGTTTACCTTTTTGACTTCTTTTTTTGACAAAAATTCAAAAAATATACATTGAGGTTCGTTATTAATAATTATAGAACATTTTGTGTGCAACTATAGAAATTTTTTTAACTATCTGTGTGTTTGTTTATGGAATTTGGTTGATATAAAAAATACTTACACAACCATCATATGAAATGTGATTGATATACAAAATGTTCTATAATTATTAATAGCAATGAAAAAAATTTATTAGCTTCAACAATTAAAGGTAAAAAAAAAATCGTTTTGTTTACACAACCCGAAACAGATGCTCAGTATCAAGATTAACCAATTTGTGAATGCATGATGGAAACAAAACTATAAAATGAGAGAATGAACAGAAAAACCCGCAGTTGTCAAGGGGAACGGCGGTGGCTGTAAGTGGAAATCAAGGTAGCGTATTTTCTCAAGGAGAATGAAACTGAAGGAGGAAAAAAACTGATGTCTTAAACAAGAGAATCGGCATTAATATGATATTCTTTGTAGACAAGGGAACCCCCTCAAAAAATGGGTGGAAAAAATATTTCATCACAAAAGGATATTCGAAATTCGTCTTTACAAATTATACTTACTGCATATAAAGATAAATTATATAAAAAGCATAATTTATTTTTGTTTACTATTTTATAACAAAAAAAACCCCATTATGGCCACTTGGGAATATCAAGAAATTTTCAACCCTAACAAAAATTTTTAGAACATAAGTTCTTAAAATGGTCACATATTGTTCTACAATGCTTAATATGACACTATTTTAACAATGCTCCCAATTCTTATTCCCTATGAGCTTTTGTTTCTTTCTTTCCATTTTTCATGGTACGATTTTATGGCGATGGAGTATGATTTTATTGCATTTGGTGAGGCGACGAATGCTTAGCACGGGGCCTGCATATACTACACAATTTTAGAACTTTGTTTTGGAAAGAGTACCACAATTCATACAAAGCTAGTTAAAAACACATAAATATCCGAAGCGGTGGCTCAGGATCCAACCCAATGCTCACCTCCCATTGAGGTTTTCTGGGTTCGAATTCCAGCGATGGCTGGTCGAATTCCGTACCAGGCTCACATCGACGACAGTGCCGATGTAAAATAACCTTAGTGGTAGATGGATCAATAGTTAGAGTCCCCTTGCCGTCAGTCGTGGCAGGTCTTTGCTGTTTTCCTCTCCATATCACGAATTTCTGCCTGACCAGCTAAGGGTGTTGTAATCACTCGCAATAACTCTGAATCACTTGTGTGGCAGGCAATGGATCAGAAAGGAAGGTTTATTAGAAAGCCTTAAAAAACCCTACCATTATTTTCTTTGTTTTTATTTCACTATTTTATTTTATAACCGTCTTTGAGCAGCGTTCCCAATTTTGAATTTACAGCTACCAATGTTCAACTCCGTAGCCTTGTAATTTTGAACCCGATCCAGAAGACAAATGCACTCCTGCATCAAGTATCGTGAGAAAATTGCCTAGATGAAGAATTTTTTGATGAAACTAACCCGCATTTGGAGAGTAAAACCACGAAAACCTCCCACGATTAGCCGACCGGCAAGGAAACTCTAACACATGATCCATAAACCACTGATCATATTTTACGTCAACAATGTGATCTTTTCGAGCTGGGTACGGAATTCGAATTGACTAGCGATTCGATGGCGGATCACCTCATTGGGAGGAGAGCACTCTATCCCGAAAGGAATAGGAATATTTCACTGGAGCGTTTTTTTTTTAAAAAAAATATGGATTAAATTGGTAATTTTTATTACTATTAATTAAAAAATTCTGTGTGCTAATTTGAGGATTTTATAACTCTTTTCTTAAATTTTTCTAATTTAATAAATGTGTTTACATGTGTAGTTATATAATCAAATTTTAGTAAATGCAATAAGATTTATATTATTAATAAAATTATAGATATTTTTAACATTTTAGATAAAAATAGATCAATTTTACTTTTTAATAAATAATTCTATGAGCTAATTTGTATTTTTATTTAAGTATCTTGTTTAGTAAAAATTTGGTCACACGTAACAATGATAATCACGTGTAATATAATCAAGTGTTTAGTTATATGTGCTCTTATAACTATAAAGCAATTGAACAAAGCTAGAAATATTTCTTTTTTGCTACTAAATTTTTTAAAACTTAAACAGTGTGTTTATCAAATGTATTTCAAATGAAACAAGTTGCGTGAATGAAAAGGAAAAAAAAATAATCATTAAATTAACACAAAATTTACACCACAAAAAAAAACTCTGAGAAGATGAGAAAACATCGACAGCAAAAAATTTTTTCTCATTTTGTGAACAAGCAGCTTCAAAGGGGGAAAAAAACAAATTATTATACCATAGCTATATTAATAAATTGAAGTTCTTATGACTTACAAAACATCTAATTGATAACTGTCGTGAATAGATTAAAAAAAGTTAGAATATGTTTAGTGCTTCAAAACTAAACATTATAAGTTTCAAGAATTAATTTATTTGTGAACAAAGTTATACAAGTAGAAAGCACATTAAAAATAGCAAACAATTTTTTGAAGTTCGCTGTTACATAAAAAATTCTTATAAGAATTTAATTCAAAAATTAAGGAAAAAGAACTAATGTCAAGAAACAAGTGATAAAGAAAAAAAAATCACTTACTTATGAGGAAGATTTCGTCAGTAACTAGACATGAAGTAGATTTTCACTGCTCTAAATAAGTAATAACATAATTTAAAGATGGAAGAATATCTATTAGAAGTGAAACTGAAATTTTTATTCTTATCGCCTATCTCTTTGAGAAGAGCTGAAAAATTCGCCAGACGATTACAATAAATAGAACTTCACAGCCAAACAATAGCCAAGTTGAAAAAGGAAAAGATTATATTAAAAAAAAGTGGGGAGTAACTTCGGAAGTAGTGATGGGCAATAACAGGTATTTTCAAATAGCAGGTTCCAACTGTTGCGATACAAAATAATACCTGTTCCAAAATAACAGGTCTAAAGAAAAAAAATTAAACTTTTTTATATTTGAAAGATAGTTTAGAATGGCAAATATTTTTGTAGCATTTACATATTTTTCTATTAATTTGACAAAGTTGTTAGGAAAAGTATTTTTTCTTTCTAAGAGAAAAAAAAGTATCGCGAAGTTTTTTTTCTAGTTCTTTTTAAAACAAAAAGAAAGCAGTTAAATATTAATTCCTATTTTATTCTCTATTGTTTAGGCTCGTGAAAAAACTATATTTCGTCCTTTTTTATGTATACATATTTTTTTCTTTTTGTGATTATACTTTAGATCGGGTAGTTCAAAATGGTTGAAAACACTTCAAAAGCATTTTCGTTTGTGTAATCAAATATAATGAATAATAATAGAAAAAATAATTTTTGTTTCAAAATATAGTTCTTTTTAATGCACTTCTAGGAGAAATGAGTGACGCAGAAAAAATTATTTTACAAAATTTTCCTCTGTTTAACAAGCATAAAACATTTAGAAAGCTGAAAGAATTAGAAAAGTTTTGAATATTACAATGTACATTGTTTCTAAATAAAAAGAATTCAGGAGTTCCTTATTGCATTCTGTTTGACGATATAACCAGAATCCTTTCCTTTCTACAAGAGGGAAAAAATGAAACTTCATAAATATTGAGATAAATTAGAAATTAAAAAAAAAATAATCTCTGAATTTAAAATACAACACAGTGTATTATTATTTTTAAATAAAAACAATTTAGGAATTGCACATTATATTCTCCATATGTGACAGAATAACCAACATTTTTTTCATTTGACAAAAAGAAAAGAAATAGCGCTTAGTTGTCCTCTAGAATTTTAAGTTGACAAAAATGATATTAAATATTTCATACCTAAGAATAGTCTAATTGCATGCATCGCAACCTCGTCGCAACTTTTTAAATAGTTCGAATAACAACAAAAAAAAATAAAATTTATACTAAATGTAATTGATTGAGCTACACCAATTTGCACCAGCTAAAACATTTAACAAATTAAATATAAATAGAGCATAATCCCAGAGTTTTAAATTTTTTTTAAAAATAAATATTCAAAATAAACATCAGTATACGTATTTAGCATAATTTTTAAAGAAAGTAGCCTTTTTAACCGTTCTAAACTTTTCTTGGATTATTTAAATAATATTTTTCTTTCAAAACAATTAGCACATTAATTTCAAAATATCACATACTATGTAGCCTTAATGGTAATTTTAATATCAAAGGAAATTCAAAACAATTGAAAAAAAAAAGAGATTCGCCAAATAAACTGTAATAGATTTTTTCCTTTCCTGCAGAATATTATCATTTAAAAATATTTATTTATTTTCTTCAAAAATTCAAAATAAATTAATCTTTTAAACAACAAAATAATAGGCATGGCCAAAGAGACATCTATTTCTATACGAGTTTACGAAATTCAACGCAATGATAAATCATTCCTCACATAGAACATTGTTTGAATTACTGCTACAAATGACTACGAGGGAAATAAAGGACGCGCCTTCGCGTAAAAATATTGAGACAGTCGATTCGAAGGTCACATTCGAAAAAGGAAGCGGCACCAATAGCGGCGAAAGCTAGAGATATGGGCCGAAAGTTGGGGGGCCAATGGCGTAAAGAGGTACCTGTATTCTCGAAGTATAAATTCATTTACGATAATAATTCATATATTCAATAAATTCAGATTCCAGCTGAACTTAGGTAGCCAGCCTTGGAAATTTTAGGCGAGATTCCCAGTGACGCCGTAAAAATTTACACAGACGGTAGTGGACTGAGAGACCTAGCTGGTAGCGGCGTCTTCATTGAAAAATCTGGGCAAAATTACTCCATCTGTCTCCGTAATCCTGATTTCACTTCAGTCTTTAGAAGTGAATTAATCGCAATTGAACAAGGCATCGATGCTATTATCAACGAGAGTGATTTTGGAGATCTTTGGATCCTGTCGGACAGTCGCAGTTCCCTTCAACACCTACAAAATTGGACTAAAGTTGGAGACAAAACAAGTATCTCCATCCTTCTTAAACTTCAACTTATTTCAACCACGACGTTCATCTTCAGTGGATACCATCCCACGTTGACATATTTGGCAATGAGCAAGTGGATCGCTTGGCCAAGGAGGTCTGTAGTCATTCAACACCTTCGTCCTCAGCCCTTACCTACTCAGAGAATCAGTCCAAAATCAAAAGCCATCAATCAAAAAAGTGGAGGATCCCCCTCTCTCATCATTGGTATGCGGCCAAGGAACCGGGCTCTTCACTTGTTCATATAGGTGATACAGCGTATCAAACAGCAATTTCCAGATTGGCAAGTGGACACACGAATAGTGTCTCGTACTTCGAAAGAAGAAAGACATTTACAGTCTGCTCCAAATGTGAAGCCCAGCCGGCCTCTGTCGATCAAAAAGAAAAATCGAAAAAGAAAAAGGCACCAATAGCGGCGAAAGCTAGAGATGTGGGCCGAAAGTTGGGGGGCCAATGGCGTAAAGAGGTATCGGGATTCTCGAAGTAAACTACTTGATTAGATGTCCCCCAAAAGACGATTGTAATTAATGCAGTAAATACAGTAGTCGGAAAAAGAGACAATAAAAAAATTGGACCATTTTTATGCAAATTTAGGCCGTAGTTAGTCTATGCTGAGCAATTCACTATTTCAAACAAAATATTATTTATATATATTAAACAAAATTTATAAATTTCAACATAAATGTATGAAATACATAAATTTAATGACCCCTAAAACTTTATAACTAAACTTCATTATTAAATCACAATCACAAAATATTTTGCTTTTGCCAAACAACCATTAGAATCTAATGGTACTTTTTCAATGTGTTTTTCTATACTTTAGGCAGGGGTCCCCAACCCTATGCCCGCGGGCACCATGGCGCCCGTCGATCGATCTATGTGCACCCGCTGCTTGTGCCCAACGATAAAATATTTCAGTTCTCCATTTTCCCAATAAATGCTATGCAAATTTTATGCTATGCAAATACATATTGAGGTACTCTGGTTCAGTAATGGCAAAGTACTTGATAGATTTCTACATTTAATTGGAGAAATAAAAAATAATCTTGCAGCCAAAAATCAAACATTTTTGGAACTGAGAGATCCTCTTTGGCTAGCAGATTTGTCTTTCATAATGGACATAATGGAAAAAACTAAATAATTTAAACTTGGAGCTGCAGGAAAAAGACAAACATAAAGCAAAAATGATAAAGGCTATAAACTCGTTCAGAGCTAAGCTAGTTTTGTGGATATCACATTTGAAAATGAAGTCTCTTGTGCATTTTCCAAACATGAAAAAAATGTTAGGTGACAGTGAAATTGACTTATTAACATTTGTCATCAACCTCCAATTGTTTAAAGATCAATTTAAAAAGCTCTTTCAACAATTTAATATCATCGAGCCTTTGATAACTTTTTTGTTAATCCTTTTACCAACCAAATAAACGTTACCGTAATAGCAACATACGTTTCAGAATTTCTTCGAGTAAAGCGAGAAGAATCGAAGATAGAAATTCTGGAATATGATTGAAGGAATAAATTCCATTCTTAAAAATAGCATTATATTCTCCCAATTATCTAGCGCTGGCCAGCGAAATGCCATGCCTAACACCACATTGACTGTATTTTATAAATAATTTTTATATTTCATATGTTTTGAAGGCAATTTAGTAATTATTTATTTTACACAAGAAAATTAATACTAATTATATTCATATGTTAAATTAATTTTTAAAATTAATTTTTTTGTGCACTATATGTAGTGTGTAATATTACCTATGTCTACCAACTATAAATTTATCTTGAAAAAATAAATGGTGCCCGCCATTCGACCAATATTCTGGTATTTGCTCTTAGGTACAAAAAGGTTGGGGACTACTGCATTAGATTAATTTCCTAATAAAAATAATAGCAATGTAATTAGTCTTAGAGTCCTTAATCGACAACTGTATGCTTCCTTTGGCTGAAAGTTAGGAATTGTTTCTCCTTTTTTCATGAAAAAAAAATATTTTCATATTATTCTACTACCCTTCATCTTCTCTTTACTATTGCACTACCCTTCATGCTTCTTCAGAAGTTCAACATTTTACAGTAGAAGAAGTAAAAAAGGATAAAGATTGAGAGAAAAAATATAGTGTTTGATAATATACATAGAAACAAAGAAAATAAAGTATTTCAATATAGCTTAAATTTGCATACTAAATATAGTTTTAACAAATTTAACACCCCCTTCTTATAAGGGAATAAAAAGTAAAAATATTTATTGCCTTAAAAAAAGAAAGAAAAAAAAATGCGAAAGAGAGAGAGAATAAGACCGAGGAGAGAAGAAATGAAACAATAAAACTCGTATATTGTAGAAATTTTTGTGAATTTTTTTTCCATTTTACATGCAAGAAATATGTATCAATATCTAAATTAGGAAAAATATTTAAATGCTTCTACTTTTTGCATCAAAGAAAAAAAAATTAAAACAAGGAAAAGCAATTATAAGCAACCCCCCCCCATATCCCCGAGGATCAAAGGGGCAGGGGGACAGGTCACCACGTACTCGACATTCCAGCAAATAAACTTAACCTGCAAAATAGTAGGCAAGGCTATCACAAAATTCTTGCCTATTTTTAAATACAAATTTGTTCAAAAATACTAACCTGTTTCATCTGTTCCTAAATACTAGCCTGTGTTAAAATACCATCTGTTCCAAAATACTAGCCTGTGACAAAATATCACCTGTTCCAAAATACTAGCCTGTGACAAAATACCATCTGTTCCAAAATACTAGGCTGTGACAAAATAACAGGCTGCTTCGTTATAACATGTTTAAACTATTATGTGGTTGCTTTATTAGTAATAGACTGTTAAGACATAGAAGTAGAGCTGCGGGGGAGGCAATAATATTCAAGCAATTAAAACATTTTAATGTTGCATTTTTTACCTTTGAAAGGCTATTTTTAGTAAGAAATTTAAGAAGCCTGATACTTATTTTAACTATATTATTGCATAATAATCATTTTCATAGACGGAAATTTAAAAAAAAAAAACCATTTATTTATTTAATTCTAACGCACTCATTTTAAAGAAAAGAAATTTAAATACTACTAGGAGGCTCCGCCCCCTGCTCGCTAACGCTCGCCAACCCCCGAGAGTTGCTACGCAATCCTATGTGGTTCACGCCATGAACCATGGCTCGCTGCGCTCGCTCGCCAATGAATACAAAGTTCTAGCACAAAGACATAGTATATTATCATCAAAGACATAGTATTTTATCATCAAAGACATAGTATTGTACTTATGTAGAGGAATTCTATCAATGTTCTTATTGGCTTTAAAAAAGTATATTAGCTATTTAGATTGTACATGGTGAAAAAATAAAACATTAGCTAAATGAGAAACATATTAGCAAAATAAATCATCAAATATTGCAGTTACTCACCTAAATTCAACTAAATGTGTATAATAAATTAGTTAATGCTAGAAATTCTGAAAGTTTTAGAAAAAAATTTGATTATTTAAAAATAAAAACTTTAAACCCTATTAGAGGTATTCTCGGAATGAAAAATGTACTTGCTTCATCACCATCAATCAGTTTAGCTTCAATTAAATTACGCTGCAAGTTTGTAACAATTAATCTAGTGCCATTACAGAGTCCTTTAGATGGCATTAAACTTCTCAGTAACATTATTATGGCACCTTTCTTAATCTTTAATTTGTGGAGAGGCATTCCTGTAGGAGTGATGGTGTTCAAAAATTCCTCAGGGTAACTTAGTTGATCTTGTGGATCATCACTAATGACAGTGTCCACACTTTCATAAATTTTAGTAATTCCTGGCAGTAGTTCCAGCACATCATTATTGAATACTATTGATAAATCGTTGGTGACTGTTGAAATTGCCCTACCTTTCAGTTGGCACGGAGTTACAGTGTTAAAATCTACATCAGATTATAGTTGCTTAATGGGGTCTTGGTTAGATGGATAACAAATATCAGGCAACTTAATCATTTCACCATCTTTGCAGTTTACAACATCCAATAACCATTCAGAAAACGCCTTTTCAGTTGAAAGTGCCCGCATATTTTGATTAAGGTATAAGATGTTGAATTTAGTCCAAAGGGGATGTTTTTTAAGACAGCTAGCAATTGTCAGCGAACGGGAAGCTTTAGGAATGATAGCAAGTCTGTAAACATAATACTGTAATTGGGTTACACGGATACGCTTGGCAGTACGTCGCTCTTGCACATGCTCCATTCCAGCATGCCAACCACAATCCCTTTATCCAGTATTGTTTTCAATGCGTCTGTTGGTAGCTTCAGTTGAATCAAAAATATACAGCTGCCCGTATCCAGCATTATTTTGATCATTGCTACACAAAGGTGACACCATATGATGAATTTGACCATGAATCCGAAAACAATACGGTCCATTTCCAGGAGGTGGCTTTATGTGTGCTCCAAATGATGCAAAAGCAAGAGCAGAATTATATTCCCGGATATGATTTCGATAATTTCGTGCCTCAATCGAATTATCACTTAATTTTTGCAGCAACTCGGGAATGTCCATTAGTGTAGGCAAATTAATTTTTCCATCGTGGCAGCATTTCGTATATTTGCCAGAAGAATTTCTTTCTTTGGTCCAGAAGTAAGCATTACAATAACTACATTGTTCCAGCATTGAGTCAATATTATACTCTTCGACATAGTAAGAGAAATATATATATATAGATTATACATTTATAATTGGAATTAGTTATTAAATTTAAGTTTATGGAGCATATTTGTTGTTATTGGAATTAAATTTTATGAATTCTATTACCGCTCTTGTATTTTTAAGACTATGAAAACAAAGAAATTGAGACTTACCATAATTTCACATACGTTACACTCGTGCGAGAATTTTTAAATTCTTGCTAAAGTCAACAGTTTTTCAAAATCCATAGAAATTCATAGAAATCATAGAAAACAAAGAAATTGAGACTTACCATAATTTCACATACGTTACACTCGTGCGAGAATTTTTAAATTCTTGCTAAAGTCAACAGTTTTTCAAAATCCATGAATTGCTTTTAAGTTTAAAAGCATCATATTTTCACCAACAGGGAGGGAAAAAAAAACATTTTTGAAAAAGTTTGTTCCAATGATCGGATTTTCGCGTTTTAAGTGCTTTTGTTAATAAATCGAATTCTTTGACTAAACCGATTGTTTGTTCGATGAACTTTGATTATTTGCTTTTTGTTTTTTCTTTTAGTTTATTTAGGCTGAATAGTTCTACTTTTTGGTACTCCATGCTATCTCGAAAAATTTTTAAGCGAATTAAAATAATTTCATTCATAATTACAAAATTTGTTTAGCTAAAGGAAATGCAATGAAATTTTTTTCTTCGTAATTTGTTATTAATTTATACTAATTCGCTTCATAATGGTTAAAAGAATTTTGAATACCAAGACACATAAACTCATGTATCATTTCAAACTATGTGATTTTAATTGACACCATGCAAAATTTAAATGAAATCGGTTGAAGAGTTCTTGAGAAATGCAAATTTAATAATATGGCTTTTTTAAAACTTTGTAACTCAGAAACTGTTTGATCAATAATGTTCAACTTTGGATTTTAAAATTACACAGTTTAAAATGATGTAAAATTTACCTATTTTACACTTTAGTTTTCTTCTAACTATAAATAACAAACAATAAGAGATAATCATTTAAAATTAATTTTTACATTCAGTTTTCTTAAGATAAACAAATTTTACAATTGTGTGGTGGGATAATGTTTCTAATTAGCTTTAAAATTTCTTCAAAAATTAGCAAAACACTAAAGAAAAAAGAAGAAGAAGAAGAATAGTAATACTAACAAATACTTGAACTTTGGATTTAAACGACCGCTTTCTAACTGTTGGGACCATACTTCCCAAATCGAAATTTGTTGAATAACAGATATTGCTATTCACGTAATCAGTTTTTGCGTCTGATTTCTGTATAATATTTAATAGTTAATGCTAGATAATTAGCATAATTAAGACTGACCTTCGGAATTATAAATATATATCCACTTATATAACACTGGCATAAGAAATTAAAAGAATTTGCAGACTTGATGGATTATCTCCAGAACAAATGGACCGATTTTAATGAAGTTTGATGTGTACATATATTGATACAATACAAAACAAATAACCATTCAACAATTGTAATACACTCGAATGATAGTGCGTAACTTTCGTTTGAGTCGGAAGGTATGAAATTGCTACAGAACAATTCAGGCCAATTGTAATAGGAAATGAAAAACTGTCTGTAAGTATGAAATCACGCAGCAGAAAGATGGATTAAAAACAATTTAAACATCATAAAAAAAGCAGAAAAATAAATTTTTGGCAAGATAATTGAATTTACAATTTTTGCCTAGTATTTTGGAACAGGTCTTTGGAAGTAACCTGTTATTCTTATATCAAGTATGATAAAATAA
Organism: Parasteatoda tepidariorum; assembly: GCF_043381705.1. Lineage (NCBI taxonomy): Eukaryota > Metazoa > Arthropoda > Arachnida > Araneae > Theridiidae > Parasteatoda > Parasteatoda tepidariorum. Next base: position 20,060,029 of record NC_092205.1, read on the forward strand.
CAGTTACGAAATACCTGTTCTAGAAAATATTAAATATCTCTACTCGGATGTAAGTCGAATGGGATAATTCTTGGCCTTGATCTGTGAACTTGATAAGTTTCCGATTCTCATTCAGCATTTCCTTTTATCATATTTTTCAATTTGAGTGCGCCAAAAGAAAAAGGGGAACCTACTGAGTACCTCTTGATCTAACGATTGGATTTTCAAGTACCAAGGTCTATATCTTAATAATTTGGGGACTTGATCTCAAATATGCTAATTAATTAGTGCAGATGAATGATTTTGCCTTTTACGAGATCAGACACTTAGTTTTTTGGATTAAATGTTTCTTCCATTCGATGAATTCAGATTTTTGACCCTTAAAATATATGGTACCAATAATTTTAGTTTGCACCGGAGGGCAGTCGAAAGCTTATACCACTTTGTTAATTTTACTTTCTGCAATTTTCATCATATATTTGAGATATATTACTATTACAGCGAATCAAGAAAGTTTTTAAATTTAATTACACGCAATTTTTTTAATTACTTATTTGTCCTTTTTTTAATATTTTATTTTGTAAGATTCTAACAAAAAGTCTGAAGCGTAAGGCATAAAAAATTTTGCATCATTTTAAAGAATGCAGTTTCTTACTATATATAAAAATCTAATGATGGCGTCGTAGTTTTCTATTGTTATCTAGGTATTTTTATTGGCCGGAAAATCACATGGTAGGATCCAGTTTTCCCACATTAATCTTCATATTGGTTTGGTTATCATCAGCATAAAATTGCTATAAGTCATAAAGGTATTGTTTTCCGATAAATATTTTTGTATTCGCGATCGCAACGC
>NC_092205.1:20061360-20081644 GCF_043381705.1 Parasteatoda tepidariorum
AGGGGGGGGGGCGCTAAAAAGGTATTGTGTCCCGGGCGCGAGTTAAGCTCGCTACGCCACTGTGTGAATCTTAGCTTTTATAAATTGTAATTAAAAAAAGCTAAGAATAAACGACATTGTCCTATATATTTTTTAAAATGAATATATTCTATTGTACAAAGTGTGCATTTTGTTTTCTTTCTACAAATAGTGATTGATTGTCATGCAAACACCAATAATGAAATGTTTATCACCAGGAAAACTTAAAAAGGCAACCGACATCCATTTTTTCTGATTTTTCTTGTTTCCAAATTCAAATTTTATTTCTCATTTAAAATTTTTTCCACGTGCAATTTTTTTGTTAGAATATATTTGCTACATAGTTATAACAGTTTAAATAGAAAATGGATTTATATCTAGCAACATCTAATCTCTGTCTCTCTATTGTTTTTCTTTAATGTATTTTACTTTTGATATCAACTTAAACACGATCTTCTAAAATGAAGTTACCTCACTCGTTCTTTCTGAAAAAGTGAATTTCTCCTCAGTAGTAGGAAATAGAGTTAATATTTAAAGCAAAATATAATTACAATAATAAATTAAAATGATGAAATGAAAAATTTCCCATAAAAATCACATAAGCTTTCCATTGGGATTTAGAGTAAACAAATTGGAATTTAGAGTAAAAAAAAAGCTCTGATATTGTTGTTTTTTTTAAATCTGTAATTTATAAGGACTGCTTTGCAGGCAAGCTTAACACTACTGAGTTACAATTTGTTGTGCTGAAAGGGCTGTTCTCACTTAGAAACTTAATACGAGATTTTTATTTTTTCAAAAGGTTTTTGCAATTTTAAGTGATTTTAGTACGATTTATTTTAGTTTCGTTTTGCATTAAAAAAAATATGTTAAGTAAAAGAACTGAGAGTGAGATATTATATTTTGCTAGATAAAAATCTTAACAATGATATTGAAATTTTTAAAATGATAAAAGACCAAACAGTAATAAAAACCGTTTCCAATTTTATCAGTTACATGACATGAAGTTTTCATAATATATTGTCAGCAAGTAAATTTATTTCTAATTTATTATTTCTGATTGTGTTACACATCCTAAGATCAAGTTTTTGTTTTTTTTTTTAAAAAAATGCAGTTTATTTTTCAAATCCGTAATACTTCGTTTTGTGATATTTCGCTCCAATTAACATATTCTGCCGTGCAAATGAAAAATCGTCGCAAGCTACAAAAAATTTAAAATTGAGATTTTTTACGTATTTGGCATCTTTAGGTAAGATGCATATTGCAAAAAAAATTTTTTTTTAAAGAATAAAATTTTTTTTTATCAGTTTTTTGAAATTCTATTTCAGCGTTCATAGCATTAGCAATAGAAGGAAAATAGTTGCCAAGCCACTTTTCTCGGAATCAATAGTAAAACACAGCACTGTCGTCGTTTTTTTTTGTTTTTTTTAATTTCACGGCGGTATTAAGGATAACGTTCTTAGATTTAATTATATATTTTGTAAGTAAAATGGTTTTGAAAAGAAACAAAGTGATCTTTTTCTTAAATATTGACTTTTAAGCAAAGAAAAAAAAAAGAGGAATAATGATGAAGGAGAAGTGATCATGGGGGTTGGCGAGCAGAGCGAACTGGGGATGACGCGGAGTCTGCGAATATCTTAAACAACTAACACCTCGTAAAATGGTAACATTGGTAAGTTCTTTTAAAAAAATATTTTAATGAAACTTATTTATAAGTTTGGACTGAGATTAAGTGTATCCATTTCAAATTATAACTGTTCAAACTTTTAATTTTATTTCCAATTTGCTTTTATAAGCCACAGTTACAAATGCGGCATTTCTTTTTTTCCCGTCCTACTATTAACTATTTTTAGAAGTAAAAAATTTATAAATTATTTTCTTTTTTAAAGAAAGTAGAAAACTTTCTTCAAACAGCATGGCAATTTTTATTTAAAATAAATTGCTGCGTCACTGGAAATCTAGCTACTTGGAATAAGTATTAAAACTGAATTAAAAATTTTATATCTTTATATTTCAACAGAAACGAAAAACGCAATAGAAACCAAATATAATTAAAAAAAATAAGACAGCGAAGATGTTATGATGAGAAATAAATACGTCAGCCTTAATAAAATGTTAGAATATAATGAGAGAAACATTAAATAATATTCAAGGCCATGCCAACATCCGACTCGTGTCTAACGGTACTTTCCCTTTTTCTCATTGAAAATAACCAATGTTTGGCTATTTAGTTCTCCTTTAGTTAGTGAAATTTTTTTTAAAAAGTATATTCGTAACGGTAAATTGGCGAATTTTTCTACCCATTTGGCGAGAGAATAAAAGTTTCCGTTTTAACTTAGTGGGTGCTAGTATTTATTATGGAATATGATAGTCTCGACAGTTTATTGATCTGGCTTAATTTTGCTTTAACAGATACAAGCCATGGAATGTTAATTTTGAAGTGTTTTTCTCTATCAACTCTTACTTGGTATGATTTCTATTTTTCTTGAATTATGTGGCGAACTTTTCTTAAATATTTTATATATGCTATGAATTCATTGCAATTACTTGTTGAATATTTTTGTAATTTTAAAAGTGTTCACTTACACAGTAGAAACGTTCGGAATCGGAAAATTCTTAAAAAATTTTAGTGTTTATCATGCGATATTAAACAAATTAATATTTTTATAATTATTACTCAACATAAAGCTTTCAAATCAGATCTTTCAATTTTTAAGCATTTTTTGATTTGTATGAATTTTTCTTAAGATAAGCTTATTTAAAAAATGAGGATTCTTCCCTTACTCAGACAGATTTCTGAAATAATTCAAAGAATCGCGCCTATTGTAACGGAAGCATTAAACTGTGTACATATGTACCACACATATAAAGGTTTAATTTTGGATATGAGGCCATCTGAGGTTAAGCCCATAACAATAGCATGTTCAAAATTCGAGCCTCGTGAAATGTTATGTTTAACCCATTTTAAATGTTTCTTATGACTATTTTGAATTAAATTTATTAAAGAAAAGACTAGTTTGGTTATTTTGTGCTTGCAACATGTTACCTGCACGCTTTGCTCACCGACCCACACTATTACATCTCAATCATTTTAGTTTCTTGATAAGCAGATTATCCATTTAAAAGTATTATGTCTCATTCTATTTTAAATACCATTTGCTATATTTCAATAATAATATTCTTATTTGAATTAAATTTCATAGACATATTATTTACACATATTTTATAGAGGGTGCGTAGCGTATTTAAAATTTTCTTATTTTTGATTTTCGTTTTTTTAAAACCCGTTAAAGGGGCTTTTTTTCCATTCGGTTTTTGTAAAAAGGGTTTAGTTTTCTCTTTTCCAAAATAAGATATTTCTTAGATATTGTTTGTTCTTAAAATGTTAAGCGAATTCATATTTTTCCAACTGATAATATATATTTTTCCAAAGGTACACAAGAAGCTTTCAAATCAGATCTATTGTAAACGAGTTATAAAAATTCGAATTATTAAAATGAAAATTCTTCGCTTAGTCCGATAAATTTTGGAAATAATTTATAAAAAAAAACGCTCTTTTAATGATTAAAGCATAAAACTTAATACACACGTACCACACATTTATTTCGGATGTGAGGCTATATCACATGTCCATAACAATGGCGCACGTTCTAAATGATGGCCTTCAAAAAGCCATGATGCGCTTTTTTTTAAATGTTCTTTGACAATTTTGAATAATATAGTAAAGAAAATAATATTTTGGATATTTTGTGCGTTTAGTTTTCTATTTTTATCAATGCATGTCACCTGTTTGTCACCTTAGCTCAAAGACCCACATTCTTACGTCTCAATGATATTCGTTTCTAAATAAGCAGATTGTTCCATTAAAAGAACTATTATATATTCTATTTCTAACAATATTTGCAAAATTTCAATATTAATATTCTTATTTGAATGAAAGTTTATGGATTGGTAAATTATTTACATTTATATTATACTGGATGCGACGCGTATTTAAAAAGTACTTAAAGTTTGTTATTCTTGATTTACGTATTTTAAGAGCCGTTTAGAGGGTTTTTTTTTTCATTGGAATTTTGTAAAAAAGTGCATAATTTTCTCTTTTCTCGAATAAGATATTCATTAGTTATGTTTATTCATGATATATGCAAATAGCGTGTTTTTCACAATGTTCCGTTCAACATTTTTACTATTTATTTAACCACAATCCATTTCGGTTTACTGTCGTCGTCTTTATGGTCTAATGACGTATACATCGAAGAATCCACAATTTTTTTAAACATACTTGGGGATCATTTACTTATAAATAATTTTAGTGTGAGTCCGGAGCAGTGAAAAATCACAGAGCTACAATTTTGAAAACTCAGTCTCCCCTTTATTTATTATTTGAAATAATAAAGATAATAATTTTTTTAATCATGAACGTTTGCGTCTGAGGAACCGTTCTTTATAATATAAAATATTTTAGGATTTTTATATAATCTTATTTTATATTATTTGTTATAAAATTTTTTAATGTTCTTGGGTTAATGTTTTTTTTTTACAATACGAAGAAAAAACTGAATAAATTTTGACATTCTTGTACTGTTCTATTTATAGATCCTTTCTATAATCCTAGAAGTTGACTTGAGGTTCGTCAACTAATTAAATATTTTTGTGTGGTTGCCGAGCACTTTAACTATAACAGAGGTTTATCACTTTGAAATGTTCCTCATTATTAATTTGATTTAATAAAGATAATTAAATACTTTGTTGTAATTGCATGAGACTGTACCTTAGATCCGTCCACTAATTGGATAAATATTTTAGACATGTTGTTCTGTTGGGTGTTCTGGACTTGCTGTTTAAATTTTCATACTCTTCACTTATTTTATGAAAATAAATACAATTATTAGAGCCAAGTTTTTTTTAAAAAAAGGTATTAGTTGAGGGCCCTTACTCTCATGTAATACTAAGCAAATGTAGTAGGAAATCTTGAGTGAATCAAATTTGTCAAAAAAAAAATTTCATAAAATAATATTATATAAATTAATATTATGTAAATTCTTTTAATTCTATTTATTTCATTAAAACTTAATATTTAAATCAATGTTTTTAGAAATAGTAGAATTTAATGTAGTTCGTTTTTTTTTATATTGCCCATTATCGAAATGGGTGTTGTTTTGGGATTGATGGAATGCGCACTTTATTTGATGTCATCACACTTTTCACTGTTCAATAGTAATAATAAACAGTGTGCATTCGTCGCCATTGCATGCGTTGTTATGGCGACCGCTGCTGTTTGATATTTTTTTTAAATATTGCCTTAAGTTAAAACTTTAAATTGAACTGAACAACTTCGATCAATTTCAAAACCATAATCTTAAAAATGGAATTACACAAGTCAAAAAAAAAAAAAAATCAGGCTAACATAAGCAGTAATAAAAAATCGACACAGCAAGGTCAAATAAAAAAAAAGCAGATGATAATTTTGGAATTTCTTGGAGTTGATTGTTTTCACCTTATGAGTTTTTTCTTTTTATTTCCCCAGCGAATATTTATAATGTTTTTATGTAATGTTAATCTAAATTATTTTAATATTCATTTTGTGATTTGCTTATTTATAATTACTACCTTGGCGATGATGCATATTGACTGGAATTGAAAATCGAAGAACAACGATAAGAGGAAAAATTAATTGATGCAGTTTTTGCAAACAATGACAATTTTTGTTTATGTAACTCTATTAAGATAGAAAAAGAAACATTTGACCAATGGGTAACCAGTGATTGCAATTATACAATCGCAATTTTCTTTCTTTCTTAATTATGCATAGTTCTTTTTTTGGTTTTATTATCTAATTGTCAGCATTTTAAGAAAATGGTATAGGATTTCTTTATTAATTCTATTCTTAGTGTTAGAATACTTGAAGATTAGAAAAAAAAAGGGTTAAAATCACGCTTTCTTAACATAATCACTTTAAAACATTGATTTAAAAGCCGGAAATATTTCCTGAATTTAAATTAATTATTGTGCGGAACTTGTTCACCACTTATTATGATTAATAAATAATTTTCAATTTTATGACTATTAAAATTTTAAGATTCAAAAATTAAATAATTTGAATCTAAAAAAACTTAATTTTGCTCTCTTAAGAAAGTAATTTTGAAATGTACATTTCTTAGCCAAAAATAGATTTAAAACAAATCAATTTATGTGAGTTGTGGCAAGAGTTAATAAAAATGAAACTATTTTTTCTCGTAAATAAATGCAGAATTTGATTGAAAAATTACACTTAATATAGTGTACGGCTTATGAAAAACGAAACTAAATGTAATAACCTTGGCCAAAGATACGTACAAAGAATATATACTTTGTTCGCCAAGGTAATAACGATATCAACAAAAAAAAAGTTCGCCAAAACGCCTGCATAATTTCCGTGACAATCACATTTTAGCATTAGAAATTCACTTTTTTTAAAATTTTATTTTATAACCGTCGTTGAACAGCCGACCCAATTTCATGGGTTTATGACTACTTATGTTCAACTCCGTAGCCTTGTAATTCTGAACCAATCCAGAAGACAAGGAAACTCCTGGATCAGTACCCCCAGAGGTATTGATTTGTTGTGGGAACATGGAGGACTTTGAGACTCGACAGATTTAACGTGCATCAGTCACCATTTACTACAAGGGGAGTCTTCGGCCGGTGAGGATCGAACCCACGAAGTCTTGGACATGGGCCCAGCGCCCTACCAGGCAATCCCGGCCCTCTAGCAATTCACTTTGGAGGTTCTCTGAATTATGCCAAATTTATTATATATTATATTGCCAAATTTATTATATATTATTATTACAAAATATATTATTATGACGCCAACTTCTTATAGGGCGTGGTCCATGTAGATGGAACAATGCAAAATCACTTCTAGAAGTCATCAAAAATTAAATGGATTGATCTGTGAATAATCACAGAGCAATCCTTTTTTCGGAAAAAAGAAAAAGAACTTAATTTTTTTCGATAAATATTTTTCACACACTGATTTAAAGTATTCGAAAATAGAGCTTTGTTGTGTTGTAGGAGACGATTTCGAATAGTTTTACAAAATCTAGAATTTTAATTATTTTGAAAGGTATACCACAGACAACTGGAAATAACGAGTTTTGGTTGTTTCCACCCCGCGCAACAAGTGTGTTGTGGAAAGATTACTAACTTCTGGTAAAATGTGCCTTTGTTCAACCGTATACGAGTTTTTAAAGTTTTTTGTTCAGCAGACGAAACATTTTATTAAACTTCATAACATTCCTTTTATCTTAAGAGAAAGTCAACAATGCATATATTTTCTTCTTTTTATACCTAAATCCAAAAAATTTAAATTAATACTGTCGTCATGATTACGAAGCATGATTTAATTCCTCGGGGTTAATATTATTTGACATAATGGTATAGTTTTTAAAATTAAGGATAATTAAATCATCAGTACATCTAAAAACTAATTTAAGTATAGTTTTTTTCATAAAAGCGTGAATATATGAAGTAACGAAAGTTTTGATTCTTGTGGTATTCCATCTATTTGAATAAAAAAGTGTTATCCATCATAATGATAATTATTAAAAATACATATATGACTTAGAATTTCCCAATATTCAGTATCACTATTAAGGATATTTTTATAATCATCTTAATTACTCAAAAGAATATCCTTTAGATTAGAATTGGGTATATTATTATAAAGATCCTGGAAATCAACTGTCGCAATTGAATTAATTTTGTTTAATGAGCTCTACCCGGTGCGTAGCGTTTTTAAAAAACTGCTTAAAGGTGCTTATTTCCGATTTTCGTCTTTTAAAAAGTGCTTAAAGGAGCTTTTTTCACTAGGTGTTTTTTAAAAATGCTTAATTTTTCCTTTTCGAAAAGGAGATTTTTTTTCTTTACCATGTCAATTTTCGCCATGTAATATGCAAAAGCGTGCCTCTTTATGTTCTATTCAGCTTTTTCACAATTCATTCGACCACTATTTATTTCGGTGTACCGTCGGTTCATAGCGTATAAAAGCGCCAATCATTATACATGTTTGATGAAATACTTGCGAGTCCGCATGTGAATTCGGTGAGATTCTACCACTCTTATGTGCAACTCTGCTGCATTTTGCAAAATATTCTCTATTTTAGGGTTCATTTTACACCCTCTGAAATCGAACTGAAAACTCTCTCAATTGTGTTGACTAATATAACCAAGAAAAGAGTTCTTTATCCGAAACTATTTGTTTTATCATGATCATGTAGAGCAATGGTTCCAAAACTTTTTTGACCCATGGACCCCTTTTAATAGTCAATACTTGCCCACGAACCCCCAAGTGAAAAACTGCATATATGTACGGTGTAAAAATTACAAATTTAAAGAAAAAAAACATTTTGTTGAAGAACTATTTATTCAAATTATATCCTTTGTTTAAAATAAAATAAAAAATTGATGAATTGGATGAACGTGATGAGATTTTCATAGTGCATTTATGTCCGGCTCAATGTTCGTGAGCACTAATTTCTAATCATTTATTTATTTTTTGTGATGAGGTTCATTACGGCACTGAAATTGAGAGAACGATATCCTCTTCCCAAGTTTTGCTTATACAGAAAAAGTTTTGCAACAAACGCAGTTTTACGATTTTAGTTTTGATTAAATCTCATCTTGTAGTTTCAAATTAGTTTCGTTAAGTTAGGCAAATGTACTGAAAATACATTCGCCGCTGCAAATTGTTTTAAGTTAGCCAGAAAACCTCGATAACTTCCTACCATTGCCGGAGCATCGTCAGTAGCTGTAGAAATGATATTAGTCGAGGGTATGGCTTTTAATTCAGTCAATAGCATTTCACCTTTCGTATCACTTTCCAAACATTTAGTAAATAACAATTCTTGGTAAAATTTTTATTCTTTTACAAATCTTACATAAATTAAAAGTAAAAGCTTCGTTTCCTGGATAAGTAGACTCGTCAAACTGTATAGAAAATTCAGATATTTTTGAGTACTCACATAAAGAATTTTCTACGCACTGAGATATTTTGTCAATCCTTCTTTGTACATTATTATTACTCCGTGGAATTCTTTTTACAATGATAAAAGCTGGTTTGTGCTACCGGATGAGTATTATCTCACCTACAGCTAGTAAAATAAGTTCTTCTATAGTGTGAAGCTTTCCGGACTTAGTAATATATAGAAAAATGCCAAACTATGAGAAACATGCAATCCATCGTCACCTCGCTTAGATGTTGTCCCTATAAGTTGTTGCAGTGACGGTGTTTTCAGATATTTTTTTTTTGTCTGTTTGAAAAATAGTTAAATCTTTATCTTTTTTGTCACTATGGATTTGTATCAATTGTTCGTTAAGCTTGGAATGTTTCATTGAATCACTTGTTATAGTTTTATAGAAGGCACATAGGTAAGGTACTATTTCCTGGTGAAGAAATAAAGACATACTTGAAATATTCAACACTGTATTTTCGGCCATTTTTCTTCGACTCATTCATACTGTTATCTCTTAAAAAGGGAACAAAAGATATAAGAAAGTTTTTAAATCAACTGTTTAATTTGTAACAAACCACTGTTAATAATTATGAGTACCCACCTTTATTTGTAGTTTACTTAGGACGTAAAAATCGCGACTATTTTATTCATCTTAATTTCCATCACAATTTAAAACCAATCACAATTTTATTATTTTATATTAAACCTGAGGCGGACCCCCTGACGTTGTTCGAGGACCACTAAATCAGTTTTTATTTTACACGGACCCCCTTAATGGTACCACGGACCCGTCCATATGGACCACTTTGGGAAATACTGATGTAGAGTGTTTGAAAATTAGTTTGTATTTTGTTAATGTATATAGTGCTTAAAGATATTTTTTCAGTGCTTAAAAAGTACTTAAAAGGTGCTTATTTTTTATTGAAAAATTTGGCTACGCACCCTACTCCAAATAGGTTAATTATTGGTGATAATCCATGAAAAATCTTCTTTAGTAATGTAAAATATTTTATTTATGTAAAAGTGAAAAAGCAATATTAATTACCATTGTATTATATTGTGTTGTGCAAAATATTTTATAGAGTGTTAGACATTTAAAAACCACAAAGCTTTCAGAGTTTTTTCAAAATTTTGCCATTAAATTTAAATCCTCGCCACGAAAAAACGTTGCATATATGAATTTGAAAGTCATTTATATGTAATGCCGTGGAAAATATGTTAAAATGAATAAAAATAATACTTTAAAACATAAACTTAGCTACCACAAGTTTAAATTTTTACAAAAAGCGTAGAAATTTGGCAGTATTGTTGTTTTNTTTTTTTTTTTTTTTTGCTTCTCTCAATAGTCGTATGAAAGTGATGATCCGTGGTAGCTACTTCTGTGGCCGACTTAAATAAAATTAAAAACTTACTGCAAATTTCTGCTTCTATTGCAAGCTAAGAAAAAATCCATTATTCCTATGAAAAGAGCCTGTTTACATCTAAGTGCACCACAAATGGATTTCAAGCCCCCAGCTCAAACATACATCAACATCACCAATTCTTGAGACCACGTTGAATAGCCCTCTTTTATCTTGCTTTTTATCTATACATAATAATAAACGCGGCTGTGTGTGTGTGTGTCTGTAATCACAATATATCACCCCAGAAGCCTCGCCCGGGCACGAAACTCGGCCCATAATTGTGNAATTTTGACTCAGCTTGGTAAACAAGCAGATTTTCTCTACGCAAGAAGTTTTCCATCTTTGCAGAAAATTCATTCACAAATTCCTTAAAATTAGAAATCTGATCATCTTTCACAAATGATGAAATCATCTCACTGTCCATTTTGAGTCTTTTTTCATCTCTACTGGATCTCTGAGTAGTTTTTATTTCACTCAAATAAGGGGGACATCCATCAAATATGCATGGATATGCATCTTCAGTTAAAATAGGGCGTTCTCGTTTTATTTTATGAGTGATTCCTTTGGAGTCTGTAAAATCTTCTTCCCTGATGATCATATGATTTTGGAAATGCTTTTCGCACACCACTGAATGTTTAGATGGTGTAAAGTTTTGCCGAGGGATTTTACGTAGCCACAATTTCTTCCTTTCCTCATTTCTAGGAAATTTAAAAACACTGACATACTCGACACTAGCAGCTTTTGATGTATAATTAGACTTGCAAGCAGGCACACAACAACGGTCCGGCATTGCTAACACTAAAATCTTTTAACGATGTTTAAAAACAGTAATAATTGTGAAATTTCAACAATATAAAAATGTAAACAAAACAATAAGAAAGTTTTACAAAAGAAACTCAAAAATTATAACAAGAAATTAGATAATTCGCTCGAAAATGATCGTATTTATCGCACTGTATACATAAGTAAACAACGCGCATTGCAAAGTTGCTGCGGTCGAGATTACACTTGATGGAAGGCGGACGACTAGCTATGAGTCATCAAAGATTCGGCGGTAGCCGTCATGGCCTTCTATCTTCTCGGAGGTTACGATTTGACTCTATTAGCTCCGACAGCATATATGAATTTGAAAGTCATTTTTATGTAATGCCGTGGAAAATATGTTAAAATGAATAAAAATAATACTTTAAAACATAAACTTAGCTACCACAAGTTTGAATTTTTACAAAAAGCGTAGAAATTTGGCAGTATTGTTTTTTTTTTTTTTTTTTTTTTTTTTTTTNTTTTGCTTCTATTGCAAGCTAAGAAAAAATCCATTATTCCTATGAAAAGAGCCTGTTTACATCTAAGTGCACGACAAATGGATTTCAAGCCCCCAGCTCAAACATACATCAACATCACCAATTCTTTAGACCACGTTGAATAGCCCTCTTTTATCTTGCTTTTTATTAATAATAAAAATAACAGTTATGGGCAACAATAATCAATTGACAAGTAATAAGAATTAATATGAATGATTTTTTAAAATCGTAACAAATATGCATCTTTCTGTTAGTATTTAAATGAACTGATGAAAAAATAACAAATATTGTTTCTTTTAGACAATTTTTTTTTTCTACATCGAAACAAAAAGTATAAAAAAAAAAATATATATATTCTTTATCTCGCATTTGACTTAAGGGCATGTCAGCATGAGACACACTATTTTTAGTGGTCTAATCAAATCCAATACTCTTGCAATTTTCATGTAGTTGTTTCTTTTTCAAGAACAAATGTTCTTTTTATTGGACATTCGTTCAATAAAAAGAAATTCAATAACGTAGAATTCCTGGAGAAATTCTATAACGTAGTCATCCTCTCTGACTCCAAAGCCGCAGTCCAAGCTATTGCTTCCTCCGAAGCCCTCGCATCTGCCGACATTTTACATTGTCGTCAAGCCCTTCACAGGCTTGACCAACACAACAAAAATGCCGCCATGCTATGGGTACCAGCGCACTGTGGACTTCAAGGTAACGAAACTGCAGATTTCTTGGCCAGAAAAGCAGCCAAGATTCTACAAATATCTCCTAAGCCAGTTCCTTTCTACACCTCAAAAAGGCTAATTAAAATCTCTCTTCGAACAACATTTGAGGCAAAACTCCAAGAAGCAAATAAAGATAAGGACTGGCTGGTAGGAATCAAAGATATTCCGTCATGGCCAAGAGAAAAATCTATGGCCCTTTTTCGCCTTGCCACAGGCCATGACTGTTTATGAAAACACCTGTACCGAATCAAAATCTTTTCAAGCCCCTTTTGTCTATTATGTAACCTGCAAGAAGAAATGGAGGCTAACCATCTGAGACGTTGCCCTGCAATTCCTCCTGGGCCATTGTGGGAACGTTATTGGCGGGCGAGATGCATTATCAATGACCTATAGACTCTTCCTTTTGTAGCTCTTGTTTCCGTTTTTTGTTCTTTCTTTGTATTGTTCTCAGCTGCAAATTTGTCTTTCATGTCTGCCATTGGGAATAAAAAAAATGTTCTTTTTATCGAAATATGTCGCCAAGTCTAGGATTCTAGACTGCTAAACTATAACCCATTTTTAATAATCCTATGACAGATATCGTAAAATTCTGCCTGATTTGTTAAACTTATAATAGTTTTATATTGTTTTGAAAGCATATTTGTATTATATGATCACGAAATAAAACGGAATTATATGTTTACCTAAATGCTATACCGTAATGGTCCTTTCTTAACTTTCAAAGGAGCTTAACTCCCCTGTGACTAGTTTTAACCCCTTTATCGAAAGTGAGTGCAGTTGCCTCAAGGATTGATAAGGTTCTAAATAATCGAGTAGTCCTGATCAAAAATATGTTGTCTGTACCTCTTGCTGATTTTAGCTTTTTGTTCTGATTTAAAAATAATCGATTTTTAGAATAGAAAAATATGGAATTTCGTCCCATCATCGTTTTATTTTCGTTAATAATGCTTCAGAAAATCGCAAATTTCGATAAAATTATCTTAGGAATTGTTAATTGTATTTTATAGATTGTTTCTAACTTTTTGGAACTTAAGTCATTTTATGGGAAAAAAAGTCAATTAACAATTTTGCGTTGTCAAACTTTAATGGGAATTATGTACCTGCCAACCTTACTCCTGAAAAATAATTTTCCTATGTGGTAATCATGTGATAATTGAACAATCTATTGCAACTANGCTTAAATCAGATTTCTGATGCATCGCTTGGAATGAAAGTCGCTGTATCGGTTTGCCGATATAGGCGTTAAATCGATATGTCGCGATATATCGATTTATAGCCCAGTCCTAATTGCAACCAAAAATATTTTTACTTCTTGCTAGCAAGTTTTGTTAATTTAAATCAATTGATTTTTTTGAAAAGAATCATTGAGTTAATTCGAATGATAATTTTAAGAAGAAATTATAAATTTAAAAAAATTACAAGGCATTAAAATATAGAATTATTTACGTTTTCTTTTCATTGTTTTAAAATTTATAATAAATATATTGCTGTGTTAATGATTTTCATTTGGCAATATACATTATTTTTAGGTTTGTAATAAATTACAGCTCCATCCGGAATCACATTCTAAAAATCTTATAATTATTTGGAATTTTCAGAATACAAATAAAGAACGAAGTGAAATTTTAATAATTATTTTTTATGCTTTTAAAACATCTATCTTAAAAACCACATTTTATTTTACTAGTGCAAATATCTTCTAGTAAATATAATTTTAATGGAAAATTTTCTAATTGGCTTTTAAAAAAAACGGTTTTAAGATTAATTAAATATTTTATTAAGGTATAAGGCATTACAATTTATTATATCATTTTGAACGTTTAGTAACAATAATAGGTGAAATCAATATTGTAATTGTTGTTTATTTAAACCTGTTTTTCAGTTGTTAATAATGATAAATTTCCATTTTTAATAATTGTAAGTCTTGGAATTACATTTATTCTGTATTACTACAAAACTATTTTTAAAGTAGTAATGTAGATTCATTGTTTTCGCCTTGTAATATATCTACTATAATTATGAAATTCAACGAATCGTGAAACGAAATTTCTCAAGTTAATCTTTAAAAAAAATTATCTTTTAATCACAAAATATTTCTTAAATCACATTATTAATCTAATTTTTTTTAAAAAATTTAAAAACTTATATTGCAATTTTTCCGAAAATATTTATTTTTTATTTCGAAAAGAGAATTCGACTTAACAAGGTTTTGAGAAGAAACACTTTGACATAGGAATTTAAATTAACCTTAGGTGGATATATGATGCCAAGGGGGAAAATATTTTTTCGACATAACAAGGTTTTCGAAAAATCAAATTTCGATATATGTATATAGAGTATACTGTAATTCTAACTTAAAAGAATAAGAACGAAACGAAATCCAGACAAAAAAAAGTAATAGTTTTGCTTCTTTATGTCTAAAACAAATTATTCCTAAAAATCCTTATGAATCTGCTGCGATGGAATGTATTCAAGAGTCATACTCTTATTTATTATTTTCTGATGCTTTGTGTACTTTAAAAATCAAGTATCGAATCAGATAGGATGTCGAACCTCATTTGAGAAAAAAATAAACATCATTACCTCCTAATATGAAATTATGTGATGACAAACAACGTCATCATTCGTACCAAAGACAAAATATGTGGAATCAAAGTTTACTTCATTTTCTAAAGTTATAAATGAATATAACTGTTAATTTTTTAATTACTTATATTTTTCTTGTATAATTGTTTTGCAATTTTTTGTATAAAATATAAATATTCTGTTAATAAATGAGTTTTTTTTCTTCATAAGGTGGTGAATCACGAAAGATTTTAAAACCTCCAACCGGACCGCGGTCAAGAAAGTGTGAGAAACACTGAGCTACTACTGGTAATTCTTTTTTCATGACAAGTGACTATATAAATTTTCAAATTATTTTGAGTTGTTCCTTATCCAATTCGCTAAATTATTTTGGAAACTGCTTAAACGTTCTGTTCAAACCAAGTAATTTTGAAATTAACAAGAGTCTGTTTTGTTTTATTTTTTTCTTTAAAAAAATTTCCGTTATTATACTGAAGTTCATTTAATAATACCTTTTTAAATGTACTCTGGTAATGTCTTGATTTTTTTCTATAGCCCATTATTAGACCTATAAATAGATTATTTACCTGAATTTTATTCATCCCTTTATTAGGTCTATAAAAAGTTTGTTTGAAAGAAAAATATAGAAATATATTTACTGAATAACAGCACTATCACCTGTCTGCTAAACTTTCAGTGCATTTTGTTTTTCTATGTTCTTGAAAGAAAAATATAGAAATATATTTACTGAATAGCAGTGCTATCCTACCTGTCCGCTAATCTTTCAGTGCATTTTGTTTTTCTATGCAAACAATGAACTTACAGAAAAAAACAATTTTGTTATTTTAAAGTTTAATTGTTCGTAATGCTAATTTTTATTTTTATTTAAACATTGGTGTTTTATGTATTTAATCCTTTTGATGATAAGTCAACTTAGTAGTAAATTTAATATTTTAATGAAAGAAAATGAATATAGTTTAAAATGATTTAAATTAAAAACAAAACCGTTATAGGGCAAAAGAAGATTCAAAATTAATTAAATTACTTCAACATTAAGATATTTATGTGTGGAAATTTTATAAATAATAAATGTTCAATTTTTTATATCTAAATAAATCACTTTCTAAGCTACAAAGATTAGGAGACGAAATTACTAAAAGTCAGCAGTTAAAAATTTGCGTAGCCTCCATTTCTCGTTTTAATACAGTGTGGCGGCATGATATCTCGTACTCACAGTGTGCTAAGTGCCGAAAAAAAATGATAGAAAAATATCTTGTATTTGTGGTGAAATCGACACGAGTATTTATTAAATAGGCGATTAGAAAGTCACACGTGTTATAATCAGGGCTGATTGTGTTCCGGAAAAAATCCGGATTTCCGGAATTTTTGCTATCAGTGATCCGGAAGTTTCCGGAGATCGAAGGTCCAGAAGTTTAAAAGAAAATCATTGATCACAGAAGTTTCCGGAAATCAAATTTTCAATGGCGGAACTTAAAAACACAGTTTACTTTATTTGTTTGTAAGGGAGAGCCAGAAAGGTACTTTATAAGCTTATATTCATGATTAATATTAATTTTTTATCAGTAAATAGTTGTTATAATCCTAAACTCTAGAAAGAAAGACATATTTGTAAATTTTAATTTCTTCTCCAGGTCATCATAGGTATATGTAAATGGTATAGGTATGTGTAAAATTTTAAATATATTTTGAGTAAACTAAGAAATATTGAGAAAAAGGGAAAAAAAAACTTGTTCAAATGTTTTTCTAATTTTTCAATTTAAACTGTTTTTGTTTTTTTTTTTAACTCAAGAAATTTTCCGGAATTTTGACTTGGGCTCACAATCACCCCTGGAACCCATAATGTTAACTTTTCTTTTATGCATATTTCACCATATCTTGAGAAGTTTTTGTGTGAATTGAAAAATTTGGCTCAAAATTATAAAATTTGTTTTTCAGAAGATAATTCCATGCAAAAATAAATTTTAGTTGATGCTTATTATATTTATAATTTTTTATTATTTCTTTTAATAATACTCGAAAGAATTTTGAATTGTTTGGTGTGCAATTTTTTACATCATTTTAAAGTATTTAATTTCGCATGGCAATATACTAAAATTTAAGCGAAATCCTGAGAAAAGGATGTACTGTTATATAATACAATATTCATATACAATAGTTCCCAAGAAATATGAATATAGAATAAAAAATACGATACAATACAGAATGAATATACACTAATACAATAATTCCTGAGAAATGNAAATTTGTCCCGAATTTCGGAAACGACAACAATCAATGCGAATATTCATGGGAATGATTTTAATAGTTGGAGTAAAGATCAGGTCTTAATAAGTCAACTTAGTAGTAAATTAAATATTTTAATGAAAGAAAATGAATATAGTTTAAAATGATTTAAATTCAAAACAAGACCATTATAGTGCAAAACAAGATTCAAAATTAATTAAATTACTTTAACATTAAGATATTTATATGTAGTAAATTTTTAGAAATAATAAATGTAAAATTTTTTATATCTAGATAAAGCACATTTTAAGTTACAAAGATTAAGAGACGAAATTACTAAAAGTGAGCAGTTAAAAATTTACGAAGCCTCCACTTTTCGAATATCGTTTGAATACAGTGTGGCGGCATGGTATCTCGTACGCACAGTGTGCTAAGTGCCAAAAATGAATATCTTGTATTTGCGGTGAAATCGACACGAGTAAATTGGATCAAGAAGTATTTATTAAATGGGCGATTAGAGAGTCACAAGTGTTATAATAATACTGCTGTAGTTAAAATAAGTATCTGTATTTCAAAATCGCGTGGGAAAGTTCAGCAAAAACTGCCAAAGAAAAGATGATTAAAAAAATCACTTAAATTTGCTATGAAATCAACTGAAATAAAGCGTGTTAGAAAGTGATTTATTTAAATGCGCAATTCGAACATTCTGTGTTGTAATAATATTGTAGTAAAAATTCCGACATTTTAAACATCACGTGGAAAAGCGTATCAGGATTAAATTGGCACTAACAGAACGCATCAAAAAGAGATAATTTAAAAGCGTGTTTCAGTTACATGTGTCGTAATAATACTTTACATTAGAATTTTCTGAAAACGATGTAGAAATGTGAATATCTGCCGAAAAAACTATTCAATATTACGATTTAATTGGTTCAAATAATGAGGCACGTGAAAATTGATAATTTAAATATGTGATTAGTAGCAAAAACTTCCGAAAAAACTATCAAAACGTCATTTGGACGTTTGAATTATTGTATTAAAGTCCAACCTATAATTCATAATTTATTTAATTTTTCGGCTGCTTTTATGAAATTATTTCAATGAAAATTCCAATGAAATAGAAATGGTATTTTATAAAAGAAAATATAATATTTATAATAATAATGTGTTGATCAAATTATAAAAAGAAACGTTTATAGACATCGCATGAGTATTAAAATCAAAATTAAATATCTAAATTCTTTGGTAAAGAAATGAGTTTCCCTAATTACCATTTTCAACCGGACATATGTACATGTACCAAGCTTTTGTATATGTACGAAAGCCAAATTTATAACTAGACATGATATAGCACATGGACTACGAATTCAACTATCAGACATAAACATACTTTAAGATTATTTATAGTAAAACAATTAAAAATCTTAATACCTCCAATTTAATATTTAAAAATAGTCTTTTATAGGTTATAACGTTTGCAATGACGTTAATAAAATTTATTTATAAAATCGGGGTTCCGACGATGGAAGTTTGATTATTTTGGGTTTAATAGCCGAAAAAAAATTGGTAACCCCTGTGCTACGGAATATATTCCAGTGGACTGCAGATTAGAACATTGTAGCGCATTTTTTAGTGAATCTAAGATGATAATAGCATATTGAGTATAATTATTTTTGGGAAGTTCTTATTGACACATACTGTTAATTTAATTCCCGAATTGAATTACAAGTCCTTTAATATCTGTAATTGTACATTTATTTTAGAAAATCTCTAATGATATTGTCAAAAAGTTATTTTAACGAAAAATGTATTAACATAATAGAATATGTATTAACGTGAAAAAATAATTGGAACTATAATATTGATTATGTGAGTCGTAGTGATTATGTGAGCTTCTTATGACCACATCTGTCAGCAGAGAAAATTTAAATATGTAGAAGTGTAAGATTGTACAAACATTGTTCTTAAATTAAATAATGATAAGAAACTGAAACGGTGAAATATTTCCTGATTGAAAGCTTTATATGCTTCAAAGTAATACTTAAATGGAATGACCGTCGATATGTTCAATCGCATCAAAAATATGCCCCCGTTTCAATGACTTGACTGACAGACGTAGCGGAACAAAAATGTTTTAGGAAAGAAAAAAAAATTGAAAGTTGCCAACGAAAAAGGAAAAAATGAAAGTTAAAAACAAAACTAGCAATACCACCGCAGCCAAGAGAAAAAAAAGATGAAAAACTGATCAAGAGAGGAGAAAAAAAAAAGCAGTGTTTGACAGACAAATCATAGTAAAATGCATTTCCACCCGTTATGGGGAGGTTGGGAGGAACTACTGTCATTGACAAGAGAATCAGAATTCAAATGAACAATGATATTGTCCTTTTGACACCCTGGAAACTTATTTTATTAATTTGAATACTGATGATTCCCTTGTCAACGATATTAGCTGCTCCCCAGTTCACCATTACACGTGGAAATGCATTTTACCCTTATTTACCTATCAGCCAACTTTTTTCCCCCTTGATTTTTCATCCTTCTTTCTCTTTTTTTTTATCTTCATTTTTCTATTGGCAACTTACCGTTTTTTTTTTGTAATCATTATTGTTTTGTTACGTCTGTCTATATTTTTATTTTTTAAGCATATGAAGTTTTCAATTTGGTAATAACATAGTT
This sequence comes from Parasteatoda tepidariorum, assembly GCF_043381705.1. NCBI lineage: Eukaryota > Metazoa > Arthropoda > Arachnida > Araneae > Theridiidae > Parasteatoda > Parasteatoda tepidariorum. The sequence goes on from NC_092205.1 coordinate 20,081,283, forward strand.
CATGTATATTTCTATCGATTAAAATGTACAGTAAATAAAAGAAAATAAAACTAGGTATATTTTTTATAATTAACAACTAATTTCTAAAATTGCAATTAAATTGAATATAATTTCTAACAGCACCTTATGATCTGATAATTAGTATATAATATGATTAATTATGATTATATAATTAATCATTAGTTGTATAATCATAATTAATCAGATAATTATCATTAGATAACACCAATATTTATTTTTTTTAAAATTCTACTTAAAAGGGTTTTGCATTCTTCATTTTATTGTGTTAACCCGTTAAATTCCTGAAGATAGATGTAATGTTTAATTTAATAAGTGCTTCATATATATATATATATTTAAAA
>NC_092205.1:20084685-20109710 GCF_043381705.1 Parasteatoda tepidariorum
AACATATCTCTCGAACAACAATACCTTTTGATGTGCAAACTTATTAAATTTTTTGAACCAGGAATTTATTTTTATCAAAATAATTTCAATTATACATTTAAGTTGCTGAATGGAGACGAAGATGCATCTCTTTGGGAAACAGTTAAGAACTTGTCTCAGGAACGCCTTGTTTGGTTATACATAGTTGATTCTAGCCTCGAACCTATTTTGTGTGACAATTCTGCGGCCCTATTTAAAGAATTGTCATTACCAGTACTAAATGGGTTTGTAAAGTTCATGCAGGATGTTAGAGAAGAACGATATGAAACTTGTCGTGTAGCTACTCATAACATCATACAGTTCGTTACCCGTATATCTCCTTATATCAGTACAATTTATTCGGTTTTAACTAGCATTGATCATGATATTTTAGTCAAACAAATAGATGTTATAAGCAGTATACTTATCGCTGAAGATAGAGATACTCTATCTGATCATTTTGCTACTCTATTAATGATTTATAATGAGTATTGGGATCATAGAGATTCAATAGTTGGAAAGCTTCCAATACCATGTAGCATATTTAAGTCTGATGTTGAATTGGTCATGAAGAAGTTATTGGAAATAGTTCAAAACGCATTTTTGAAAGAAATTGATATACTTGTAAGAATAAAATTTTTAAGGTTATACAACGAGTTTTTGAAGCATCTGCAAGGCATCAATTTTCAATGGTTTATGTCTAAATTCTCCTATTTCCCTGAGTTAGAAGGAGTTGTTGAGGAGGTTACAAAGAACGATGTAACTTCGTATCGTGTAATAGAACCGGAAGATTTTGTGGAAATTTTTATGACGAATGAAAAACCAATCCCAAGGCATTTTTTGCTTGAGGCAGTAAAAAAGTTGTTGGATGTTGTAAGAATGTCCCTGGACAAAGTAGGCTGGAGTGATGAAGATAGTGTAAAATCAGCAGGTGATTTACTCCTTGCTGTTGGACACTCCTTTACTCATTTTGAAGACCAAGTTGATTATAGGGACTTGGAACATTTCTTGAGAGATTGCACGTTGCCTTTTTGCTGTGTTGTACAGAACAGCCATACCTACCGGGATTTCAAGAGACGTTTAGATAATGTTGAAAACTTTTACGTCTATGTCAGAAAGCAAAATCAAATTGGTATTCAAGTAGCTTTAAATCTCTGCGAACAGGAAGTGTGTAAAGCTGAAAAAAGTGGATTTAAAACCATGATGGATAAAACCTTATTAGAAGAGTGCTATGACCGATATTCTAAGAAACTTCTTTCTTTGGAAAACTTCGAAATTTCGGAAATTTTGAATGATATAAAAAATCAACTAAAAAAGGTAAAAAAATTGCCTTTACATCAGTGGACATCGCATTTTAAACTGAAATCATTACCAGTTTTGTTGGCTAATTTAGCTGCAGTTTGGTCTATGCAAGAGTCTGAGGATATGTCTGGTATTAAAAAAAAAATTGAGCCACATTGCGTTCAAATTCTGTGCATATTTAGGCTTTTGGGAGTTGATAAAGACTCTGTTGGGGTTCCTAAACATTTTGCTCAAGTCTTAACGGGTCAAGGAAAATCCCTCATTTTAGCTCTGACTTCAGTTTTAGTTGCATTAACAGATAATGAGGCTTGCATAGTTTGTTATAGCGATTATTTAGCACAGCGAGATAAAACAAGGTTCAAATCATTTTTCGAAACTTTTGATAGGTTCATTGTAAAGAACAAGATAAGTTACAATACGTTTGACTTTATGGCTAATGAAACTTTATCGCGTAAAGTTAATGGGGTAAAAACATCCTTAAGATCCATTATTCAAGATTTAGTTTTAAACAAACTTCCAACACAGATTGTTAGTACTATCCCGAAATCTGAAAGAGTTGTTCTTTTAATTGATGAGGTGGATGTTTTTTTCTCAGAGGATTTTTACGGAACTGTTTACATGCCTGCTGCAAATGTAGGTGTTCCAGCACTACTAAAAATCCAGCCGAAACTCTGGGAAATTATCCAGAACGGAGTTTTTGTAAAAAATAGAATTTTAGAACAGATTAGAGTGTTCATAAGTGAGTTAATAAAAGATGAAAATTACGAAGATTTTAGAAATTTCTTGAAAACCTCCTCTGTTTTGTTTGAGAAGGAATTGGAAAGAATGGTTGAAGATGCGATATATGTTTTTACGGATGCCGATAGTAAGGGTGAATATAAAATCAACCAGCAAGGATTTATTTGTAGAAAAGATAAGTATTTCCAATACTGTACAAATACGTATGTATATTATCAGAATTCATTTAATTATTTTAGGCTTAAAACGGAAAATTATGATGATAAAAATTATTCAAATTTTGGATTTTTGCAAGTGAAAGTAGGGTCTATCTCATATGCAAGCCTGCCTTTGAGATACCAAAGTATTTTGGGAGTAACTGGAACACTATTGAGTTTAAATGACTCCGAAAAAAACGCCTTGAAAAAGTACGGTATTCAAACCATGTCAGCTATGCCATCCTTCTTTGGAGAGCGCAAACTTGTTTTTAACCCCCTTGAACATGTATCTATTTTAAACTCAAAAACGAGTTGGCTGACAAAGATATTCGAAAGTATTTCTAAGAACGTTCACCTTAATCGTGCTGTATTGGTTTTTTTCGAAGAGGATACAGAAATGGAGTTATTCCAAAGCCAATATCAATCTAGCATCGATCGCCTGTACACACTTACAGGAAACGAAGATCCAAAAACTTTAGAATGGCGTATTAATGAGGCTGGTGTTGCACAAACTGTGACTCTAGCTACTAAGACTATGGGTCGTGGTATTGACTACAAGTCGAACGACAGAAGTGTCGAAGAAAATGGCGGTGTGCACGTCATCCAGACATTCTTCTCTTTAGACGAAAAGGAGGAGATACAAATTAAAGGTAGAACAGCTCGTAAGAATAACCAGGGTAGTTATGAGCTGATCCTTAACCGCCGGCGTTTGATACAAATGAACTACACAGCTGAAACATATGAAGAGCTTTGCAATGCGAGACAAATTACAGAAAATCTTAGAGGAGATGATATCCAAAAAAGAATAAAAGCTGCTGAAAAAAATCACAAGAAGACCCTAGAGTTTTTCGAATCCTTAGCAAAATATACTCCTGAAAATCGCAATGAATATTTGTCAAAGTTAATTGAGTGAGTGACTAGTTGTAGACCTTATGGGATTATTTACAGTTGTTTAAATTTTTTAATATTTTTGACTGTATATAATCATCAAAAAGATACTTTGTCATTAAAACTTTTGTGGCTTATTATTAACTATATTGTTTGTTTTTTTAATAATTCTTTGTCCTTGAAAATGTATCTTATTGATTAATTGATTTTTACTTAAACCAATCCAGAGCATTTCCTGCTCCAAAGTAAAGTGTTTTATTCAAAAATAAAATTTAATAGAGAAATCTTTTGTCAATTTCTATCTAGTTTTGGTAAAATAGTCTTAGGAGAATATCCTTTTGGCTCAAAATAGCTCTGAAATATATTGGCTTTTCAAAACGTGCAATAACAATATTCTTAAAAGCAAATATGTGAATAAGGGAGTTGCTAATATCGAGCTTAATGTCACGATCTGAAGCGATATTGCATTGAGCAGTGAAGTTCCATTTTACAAAATTATTTTGGATGTGCGCTCACTAAACAGATCATAACAAATTTTTAATCTCCCTTAAATAAAATGAACAATAAAAGAAATTAGTAACTAACAGAATATTTCGTCCCCTTAAAAATTGTATAATTTTATTTTCATGCACTTCTATAATCTTTACCAGAGTTATTAAAATTATAACCTATTTGTATTGGTATTTTTTATTCTGATTTTCCGGAGACAAATTCGGTAAAATTAAGTGGTTGTGTAAAAATCAATGCAATATCAGGTTGCTACTCCACAGGGAGAATCTGGAAAATACAGGAAATTTAAAGATCACCTAAAATGCAGGGAAATTTTAAGTTTTTCTTTTGTAATTGGGGAAAAAGGTGATTTTTGTTTCTTATTTTCGTCTTTTAAAAATTGGTAACCCCTCAACGTGTTACCTATGGATTATTTAAGGATAATATTTCACCTAAATTAAGCTAGTTCATTCACTGTTGCATTATTTGTTTTAAGTATGTTCAGCTATTCCTTTTTTTCTTAAGTTTCTCCAGTAGTTAAATTTAGTACAGTTAGAACAACAAAGCTCACACTAAAACACAAATAGTGTGTTTCCTCTTATTATGTACTGGGAAAAAAGGGGTAATTTTTTTTCCAGATTAGAGTGGCAGCCCTGAATATATCACTTGACAGTTAAAATTAAATACTTAAATAAATATTATTTTTGCTGCAATAAAAATAAGACTTCAGTGATGACGTTTAGCATCATATTGTGTTATTTTATTCAAAATTATCTTATTATGATTAAAAGAATAATTAAGTCCATCTGCAATTAATCTCCTGTGCTATTTACAACAACTGCTGAGTGAAGCATATATTTTAAATTATACTTCGCATTTTTTAAAGTTTTCTATGTGAAATCCGAAAATACTAAATAATATAGTACCTTTAAATTATTAAAAACAAAACTTATTGCAAATTAGCTTTAAAATAAACTCACAAATATTTTTTATATAAAAGAAGTTAAAAGAAAAAATTAAATAAAAAGTTTCAAATAATAAATTTCTTGTTTTAATTTAAAGGAAATTAATTCCACGAATAAAGCTGCTTTTTTTGAGGAAATATGAAGTAGACTTAGGAAACGATGTTTTAAGTTCAAATCGTAGAATGGTAATACAGAACTTGATATTTTTTCATAGTTGAAAGTTTTTTTTTATGACCAATAGTTTAAATGTATTATGCGCCAAGTTAAAAATATAAATAATTCCTCGATATCAAACCTCAAAATGAGTGCAATTTCATGTGCATGCAATGCTTATTTCATTCATAGTTTCTTAAATCTCCAATCCTAGAAATCCCCTGAGTACATAATCTACAGTCTGTAAATGGAACGTACTCCTCTCACCATTCGTCTAGAGCAGTGTTGGTGACTAAGGTTATGAGGATAAACAATTTCAAAATCAGGTGAGTCAGAATTTGAGGCAGGTTTTGGCTAGGGTCGACCAAAAAAAGGGAGAAAGAAGCTCACCTCTATGAAATGTGCTATTTCTTGTTTCTATAGCAGCTGGTGGCCTCAAACTTTGTGACAAGGGTAGTTTTTTCTAAAGACAAATTATAGATGGCCTTCCATTAAACTTTTCACTGCCCGCCAAAGTACGTTAGCGCTCACGCTGGGAAGCTAAGCGCTGAACGAGATAACAATACAATAAAGTTAGATTGGTAATTTCACTTTATCATTAATAATTATGATTATAACTTCAATCTTGGGGAAAACAAAAGTCTAAATTCACCAATTTCTCCTGGAAGCCAAGTGAAATTTAAAAACACTATTGATAGGAAAATTTTTAACACATTCGAAGGGAGTGATTTCACGTTAGTGCTCGATTTTTACACTAATCCAGGCAGCTCTAGGCTCAATTTAAGTAAAATCGACCACATTATAAAACCTGATTGCCATCTTTATAGTGTCACAGATTTTCATAAATTTTAAAAATGCTAAAGAAAAATGGGTAAACTAATTTTTTTCAGAATTTTCGGACCACAACTATGATTAGGGACCCATTTTGAAAATAATCTCAAATAAAAAGAAAATGTCTTTACAACAGATGGTTTCTCGTGCGTTAGAAATGACTATTTTTTTAATGAGGCAACACTATGTAATTAAGCTGTCAAAAAGCTGTAAATATAGAAATTTAAAAAAAAAAAAAAAGTTTTATTAAAACAATTTTTTTGGAAAATTTCAAAGTTTTATTTCTGGAAAGTAACTGTTATGAACTCACGATGGTAAGTATTATTAAATATACTTTTCAAGAAAGAAGAAGAAATTGGGAAGGTGTTTTTTGTCTAAAAGAATAAAAAGTGATTTTTAGCAAAATGTTTTATTGTCCCAATTTTTTCTCATAATTTTTATTTCATCTCTTTATTATGTTTTTGCTTTTAGGTAATAAAAAAAATAAGTGGTTTCTAACTGAAATAATTCAAGATTTGTTTACAGCGAAAGACAATTTAAGTCAACGAATCACGAGGGTTATTATTCTTTTTTTTTTTGGTCGGTTAAATAAAAAGATATTTTATCCGAAATAAATCAAGATTTTTTTTACAGTAAAAAAAGTTTTCGAACTTAATTTTTTTCATGTTAAATGCTTTTTTTTTTAATGTGACGAGAGTATTTTTCGTTTTTGGTCAGTAAAAAAATTTAAGCGTGGTTTAATCCTTATGAATTCAAGATTTTTATTACGGCTAAAAAAAATTTTTTGAACTTATTCTCACGTTAAACGTTATATTTTTAGTTTTTGATAAGCAAAGTTAGAAGTGGTTTTTAACCAAAATTAAGTTTTTCTTTTGGCAAAAAAACAAAATATCTTGACCTCAATTCTTTTCACATAGTGTAAAGATTGTATTTTTGAGTAAAAAAAAAAGCAGAAAAGTTATTATTTTTATTTTAATTCCAAATATTAAAAAAAAATACGCGAAATAACAAAGTTTTCCGATGTTGATAAAAAAAACTGATTTTCATGTATTAAAAAAAATGACATTTAACTTGACAAGGAAAAAAAATTGAGGTCATGATCTCTCTGTGTTAAAAAATTGTAAAAAATGCATTGAATGTTCAGCTTACAGTAACATTTAGTTTCTCTGCGTTAAAACTATTAAATATACAGGGGTGATTGTGCTCCGGATTTTTGGAAATTACATTGGTGTGTGAAGCATTTACAAAACATTGAATAAAAATAAACATTTCTATAGTTAGTTTGTAAAATATTATCGATTAATTTCAAAGTAAAAAAAAAAATATGTGAACCATTTTGCAGTTGGTAGAAATGCAATGACTAGTTTAAATTTGAAGTGCTAAAAGGACCAATAGGGCAATATCATTTATGAAATTAACAAGGATTTTTCGAAATAATTGCAATGTCATGTGCTTTTCTTACAATTATTTTTTTTTACCTTTTTTTTTGTTAAATCAATTATTTATTTAATTCTCTCTACAAATTTAATTCTCTCGCAATCTTATAAACTCAATTCTAGTCAAAAGTAATAAGAAAAGAATAAATAAGATTTCTAAGTCTGAAACATGTTTTTTCAATTACTGCTGATTATCTCTCAAATCCAGGTAACCTTTCTTCTCTTTACTATTAACAAAATAACTTAACATAAAGTTATAATAACTATATATTTTGTAAACAAAATGATTGATTTAATCGACCATTAATGAACAAAACAATGAAGAATGAGGGACGATGGTTGGAGAGCAGAACTTACCAGTGTGGAAAGAAAAAAAACTCTTGATATATTTTAGCTAAATACCACTTTTTATTTTTATACTGACCAAAAAAAAAAAACACGCTCTTAATTTTTTTTACAACTTTGCTGATTCTTTCTAAGGACTCCAAAATTAATAAATTACATCAAAAATAAAAAGGATAATAGAGGCAATTTCAACATGCTAGTCAAAATCTGTAGTTAAGCCATTTTATTAAATTGAGTCATTTGAAAAGAAAATATGGCATACCTTATTTATTGATGGATTTTAAGTACGATTTGTATCGGCTATGCTTCTGTTTGCTTCTCTAACTTCCATAGTTTCTACTCCATTACTGTCCCTACATTGTTGTTATATGTATAAAATGAATATAGCTTGGACAAATATGAAGTGCAGTGGTAAGACTATTATAAAACTCGTAAGAAAGCAGCAGTTTGGAAAAACCGGAGAACGCCTGCCTCAAGTTATGCTTACAAATCGTCAAGGAGTAGCCGGGTGGTCTAGCTCTAAACACAGAAAACGCCAGTAAAGAAAAAATAAATAATTAGCTCAAACTATCCTAAGCAATGAAAACAGAAATCAAACCTCGCAAAATTGATATTCCGGTATTGTTATGAGTTTACAAGTAAATAACTAGCCCTGATTTGTCTTGTTGGCGTTTTCTCTGTTAAATACTTAAAAGAGATCCATCACCACTTCCAACGCTGATCCATGTTTGTCTTTTGACGAAATTAAATCTAACGGGTTGATAATTACAGCGAAGATTTATCTCGTTTTCTTAAATTAAAGAAAACTACTTAAATAACCAGACAACAAAAAGGATATATTTTAATACGAGATATACAGGACAATGGCTACAACTACATTAAAAGGCGTAGATGTCTTTTTTCTACAAGAATCTTGACAGTTAACGATGCCATCTAGTGGTGGTTCAACAAGTATATTTCCACGCCATGTAACCACTTGTCGACTTTTTTGAGCCCTATTAAGACTGTAAATGCTTATTTTTTAATCGTTGCCCTGTTGAACTTTTTTGCGAAAATGATTAGCTTAAAATTACCATCTAAGTGCTTTTAGGTTACACATCAGTATGAACATGGACTGGCTGACCCAATTTTAGTGAACACTAAGCTGAAGCATTGCATAAAGCCTTATTTAAATTAAAAAAATGTCATCGTCTGTTCTTCGTACCACTTCACCTTTCCTGAACTTAGTGATACCCATAAACGGTGCTAATTGGCGAAATTCGGACGATAAGAATTCATCAATCCGTGAGATTGATCGTACTTCTTGTTACGGTTATGGCACTAATATCTTCATAATGATGTCTAGCCGAGTCTGCTCCTTGACGATTAATTCATTTGGTCTTCGAAAACTTGCATCGTTTAACTGAATTCAAGATTTGGCGGCTTCTGAATAATTTTCAAAAATTACCGCTTGAGGTAGGGTCTCTTAAAATAATTAACAGGCCATAAATACGAAATTATTTTTTACTTCTTGTGATTCTTTGCCTTTCATTTGATCTGTGATTATTAATTCCCTAATACAGTGATTCTCAACCACTGAGCCGCGGCACTTTTGTGTGCCGCCAAATTCTTAAAATGTGTCGCCAAATATTAGAAATGATACAATAAAAATTATAATGCTTTTTTTTATTATGAGTAAAGTTTAAAATAAAGAAAAGTGTGTATATATATATATATATACTTTTTATAATTTTTCCACGCTTTAACCGCGTGAACATCTTTGTCGGCGATTGTATTGTCTCTGACAATCTTAAAATAAGATGGAAGTGTTTAAATTGTATATGACACACAATTTTAAAAAATGTTGTAAGAGCTAATCATTAAAGTAAGCTATGCAATTAATAAACAAATTAACAAAGGATAACTAAAAAAACAAATATATAAAAAACAAATTAACAAAGGATAACTAACAAAAATTAAGCTAACAATTAATAATTAGCAAAAAAACTAGTTAACAAGAAATCACAAAAAAATAACAGTTAATGTAAAAAAAACTAACAGTTAATAACTATAGAAAACAAGCTAACAATTAATAACTAGCAAAAAAATAAATAACTGTTACTAACTAATAAAAAATTGGTCGAAAGAAATAATTAATCCCTTAATAAATGTGCTTTTGTAGTACATATTATTTTATTTCACATTCAAAATTATTATCACAAACTATTTAACACAGTGTAAAATAGGTAATTAAACAACTTTTAACCTAATTTTTGTCATTGTGTGCCGTCAAATTTCGAAATCGTTAAAAGTGTGCCGCTCCAAAAAAAAGGTTGAGAATCACTGCCCTAATACATTAGAAATCTAGTACGTTTAATCCATCCTTGAAAATATTTTGTAATTCTTCCATTTTTTATTCACCTCTTTTTGATGATGCACTATTTCTGTCTCAATTCTTTACCACTCAATTTGAACGGCATAAATAAGTTTTTTCACATGATCATAATTTTCGTATTCTTCGTCGAAGAGTCGCGTCACTAGCTCAGCTACGTCTGTAAATGCCATAAATTTGACGCATATTCAGTTTTTTCCAAAGCTTGCCTTTTAGCCCGTCTCTCAAACGACGCCAAGTTTCGTACTATAGCAGTAGTCCTTGAATCGAAGCTTGGCAATGCTTTTATTAAATAGGAGGCATATCTATGCTGTGTGCTTCTTCCTTCTCTATCAATTGCCGGCACGGTTTCTCCGCGTTTTCTTAACTTTTCACATTTGCCTACAACTCTAATTCCAAACGCCGTTGATTATTACCAATTTCTCGTTTAACAATTCTTCTAGAAGCAACTTCGTTTCTTTCTTTTCATAAGCTTTATAATTCACTATTAAATCCCGTATCTTGGATTTAGTCAACTCTTCCTTTACTTCTAATTTCGATTCCCGCGCCAAGGAATCAGATCACATTTCTGCTCTTTCAATAAAAACGACATAATTTTTTCACTGGTCTTGTCTAAAAAAACCACTATTATCGATGTAAATTCCACTTTAAAAAGCACCACTTGTCAGGGAATAACCGGATAAACTGGTTATAAATAATCAGATTCGCCAATAAGTGAATAATAAAAAAAATCTGTTTAGTGCAATTGGAAAATGGAAAAGACAATTAACTCTCCAAGCGTTGAGCCCTGGGGTAAAATTGTGCAGAAATTTTTTCTGCGACGCACACTTTTCGCATTCAATAACATAGAGAAAACGGTTTTTTGATGCAGGAAAGCCTGCATCTGGAAATTCGGAAAAAGCCAGAATTAAGGCTCAGGGAGTTAAATAAAAACATATTCGTTAATTAAGCTGCATTTAAAATGCAACTACAACAAATTTCAACCTCTTCAAAGAAAAGCTGGTCTCGTCTGTTCTAAAATAAGTTTTAAAAAAATGATCACATTCACACGTGACATTTTTGTTATTGGTGTCGCATGTTTCATATTTTTATTTATTTATTTTTGCTTTTGTGAACCTTGCTAAATTTGTCAAAATATTCATCAACAATAAATTTCAGAAACGATAATAGAGACAAATTCTGCTTGTGATGATCAGAAAAAAATTAAAACTTATATTGTTCTCAGATACAGAGCTGGAGTTGAAATTACAGAACCTAAGTTATTCGAAAGGTGATCGAAAATTTGGACTAACAAAATACTTTATTTGGAGATAAAAGTCATCCTGAAGTTATAATGATACCTGTTAGACAGTTAACAATTTTGTCATTTGTGTTAGTTTGTGAAAAAATTGTATTTTGTGTTCGAAAGTACAGTGTAAAGTGATTTGGGGAAGGATTTAGATTGAGAACTCAGAAAGCAAAAGTGGTGAGTCTTGAGTATAACTAGCCAAATGAGAAATGCAAAATTTAATGAATAACAGGCTAGTGATCATTAAAAGCAAGATAATGATTAGTATATGGGTTACGCAATAACCAACGATGGATGTTGTTGGTCATTTGTTAAATAAAAAAAGTTATTAATGAAGGAACAGTAAAAAGAATAAAAGAAAATGTAAATGGTGCATAACAAATTAACAAAAAAATTCGCCAAGAGCAGACATATCTCGCCAAAAGTGGCAGCTGAATAAGGCTGACGCTGACAACGAGATGGATTTTATACAGATTTGTTTTACCAGCCTTTTTAATATTCTGGTTGTAAATTAAATGGACGGAATTTTTTATTAGACTGCACAGTTAATTAAATTAAAATAGTCAAAGTAAGCAAGATTATAATTTTTTTTTTGGGGGGNTTTTTTTGGGGGGGGGGGGGAGTAATCAATTTTCGTTTTAAATCTGCAGGGTTTAATGATTGGTAAGCAATCTAATATAAAACTCTGACCTTAATTTATCAAAAACGCAGGGTAAAAATAACATCAGGTGTTAAAACGCTTCACATACATCTAAAAACAACAATTAACAATTTATTAAAACTACGTTTTTTAAGTGGATAATAACTTAATATCCACTTAACAAAATAATAGGAAACAATTTTATTTTTCTGAGCCCGAATGAAAAATGTAGAGCTCAGCATTTTTGAAAGACATCAGGAGGAAGGGTAATTTTTCGACGGTGACAGAAGTTTTTTACTTTAAAGTATTAGTTGAGAACTGATACCATTATATAGTCAGACAAAAATTAAAACATTTTTCCGATTTAAACCATTTAAAAAAAAATAGTTTTTAAAATTTTTATTTTAGTTTCATGTTTGCCAGTTTCTTTGAGTTCCTACAAAATTTTCCATAAATAAAGTAGTGATAATATCACCTTAAACTTTATTCGCATTATTTAAAAAAATCAATGTTAAATTGGATGACCACAGGTTCTAGTTGGAACTTAGAGCAATAGTTTGTTGGTAGGGGATCGAAATTTCGATGGGCATTAAGTTCTCTTAGATGTTGAAATAGCTAGAAAAAATCTGTTAAGAGCTGTTCGGAAAACGATTGATACTTGTATTGTCATCTAACACAGAAGTACATTTATAATTTAAACACACTAATTAGCCAAAAAGTGGTCAAAATATTTATCAACTGTAAATTTCAGATAAGATAATAGAGACAAATTCTGATTGTGGTGGTCGTAAAAAGATTAAAACTTGTATTGTTCTCAGACACAAAGCTGCATTTGAAATTACAGTAATTAAGTTATTCGAAAATGATTGAAGAATTGGACAAACAAAATATTTTGTTCCGGTGATAAAAGTATTCCTCTAGCTATAATGATACCAAAGAAACCTTCATTGTCCCCAGGCATAGTGTTGCAAAAAGAGATTTGAGTGCACTGGCTAATTTCGATTACAAAATTTCCCCTTTACAGATCTGAATGTCATTTAATAAAAACTATATTTAAAATAAAAGAAATGTTTTTAATGAATTTGCAATTTAATTATGAATTTAATTTATATTTTAGAATAATTGTAGAAAAAGTAAAACAAAACATAGAATTGAGACACAGTAATGATAGCCGTATGGAAATTTAAATTTTTTTTTTTAACCTTTTAGTGAAAAACCGAGCTAAATTAAATCGGTACTAACAAAACCCTTTAAACAAAAAATATTCTCTCTCTGCGGTATCCCTAGGATCGAATCGCTTAGAACAGTGTTTCCCAAAAGGTGGTACGTATACCCCCAGGGGTACGGGAACAGTTTAGCTGGGGTACGCGTTCTTATGCGAAATATCTTGCAATAAACAAAAATTTCAAAAAATTTTATTTAAAAACAAAGCTAATCATGAAAATGTACGATTACGCATTTTTCTATTGGCTATCTTTTGCAGAGTTAACAGTTAATAATTAGTGGTGTCAACAGTCAGTTGTGATTTTTCACTTTTGTGCAGTTTTTTTATAGTAAAAAATACACTCATTTTCTTACTCGCGGTACACAGCGTTACGAATAATTTAGAAAGGGTACACAAAAGTCATAAGTTTAGGAAACACTGGCTTAGAATATAAGATTTTCACCTTCATTATGAAAAAGAAAAATCTCGAATTTACTTTGTAAATCTTTTTCTGGCATTCAAATTTCATTTACAATTATTTAATTTTCATGTTTTGCATAAAAATATTTGTGTCGATTAGAAATATTTTGGATTTAAGGGCCCCGATCAAAAAACCACCTAAATTTTTTTAAATACAGTCAAACCTCGATATCTCGAACTTGAATGGAGAGGAGAAAAAATTCGAGATACCAAAAATTTGATTTATCGAAAATCGCATTTTATCGATGGTAGAATAAAGAAAAATGCTCTTTACATACCTTATTTACTATTCCATATTTATTCTAAAAACACTTTTTACACTTAAAAAAAGATTCAATTGTTGTTTGCTTTAGAGATGTGTAAGAAAGTTTGCCTGCAACACTTTCTAAGTGGACTATAGCTTTAAATGTCTCCTCTGACATATTTGGCTGCCTCTCAAATAAATCTCCTTACAGTATGTCCACTGCAGAAATTGCTTCTTTGTTAGTAACATTGGGTGGTATATCTTCGATTTCCTCATCCTCTTCTTCTGATAGTTCACAAGAAGCTTTCGTTTGAGCGATGATCATTGTCATGCCACTGACCACACACTGTTACTGCATCATCTACGTTTACTAAGTTATGAAATTCCAAGTCATCAAGTTTCTGAGTCCGGTCAATCTGACCCAATCATTTTCGGTGTAGTTTTCAGCAGAATTAACGATATTGATTGTTTGACTACTTTCGTGGTCTTTAATGAATCAAGCCTTCTTGAAGCCATTCATTATCGTAGAGAGAGACACATCATCACATGCCACTGACGTCTTTATGTCCATTTTTTTAAAAAGTTTATCATTATGAGAATTGGTTATCTATTCTTAAAATTTTTTTTGGAATATTTTTATATTTTCAGAAAAAAAATCGTGAAATCACGTTTTTTTTAACATTGAGTGTATAGGAAATTTGAAGGGAATTTTTTTTCTTCGAGATATCGAAAAATTCGTGAAATCGAGGTTCGAGTTAGCGAGGTTCGAATGTATATCTAATTTTGATTTATAAAGTTTTTACCCTAGACATTAGGATAATATTGCCTTTTTTTTCATTTCATCCTTACCATAAAACAAAAAAGGTTTTTAAACTATCGATACCGCGCAAAAATTTGAAATTATTTAGTTTTTGTAAATTTATTTTTTATTATTATTATTTTTCATTTAAAATTATTTAGTTTTTACCCTAGACATTAGGATAATATTGCCTTTTTTTCATTTCATCCTTACCATAAAACAAAAAAGATTTTTAAACTATCGATACCGCGCAATTTTAAAAATTTGAAATTATTTAGTTTTTGTAAATCTATTTTTTATTATTATTATTTTTCATTTAAAATTATTTAGTTATTGTAAAAGTATTTTTTAATTATTATTATTTATTTATTTGTTATTATTTATTTTTGTTATTATTTATATTTATTTTTTGAATATTATCAGCGTCAAGCCTCATAGAACCCAGCGCAAAGGCCCATTTTCCTTCATGGCTCTGTATATTAAAAATGAAAATTTCCAGTTCCATAGTATACTATTTAAAATAGGAAGAAAACCATTCTATTCATTTCTAAGTTAGAATAAATCCCTTTTATAAACTCTACACTGTCAGTATAACTGCAGTTAAGTAATTTTAAATGCAAGCTCTTTTCGTTTTAACCCTTAAAACTTGTTGCTTAACAAAGATGTGAATACTATCTGATCAACTTTATCCGTTGTGATTTTTATTAATTATTATTATTATTTTTCGTCTCTCAAGCTTTTTCAAGGTGAAATAATTATAAACTGCCGAAACGACGATAGAATAACATATATTTACGATTAAATATGCACAAGTATCAAATAGTGGTTATTTAAATTCGCGATTAAAAAATCGCGCGTTTTATTAATATCGTAGTTAAAGTAACGGGATCGTAAAAATCACGAAGAAAAGCATCGCAATAATTACAAAAGAAAAAAAAAAGATAAAATTTACGATGAAATTAGTACATGTAAAGTGCGCCAATAAGTAATTTTTGAAATACGCAATTTAAAATTCGGATGTCGTAAAAAAAATCAGAATATTTAAAACCACCTGAGAATGCATCACAGAAATTAAAGTGCTACACAAATTTATTTTTGAGTATAATTTACGTTTTTGAGAAATTTTAGATGAATAAGAAAAATTTTATTTAATAAACATTACAAAAAAAAAATAATATTGTTTAAGTTTTACTTAAATTTGTCTTATTTAGCAATACAATATTCGTATGCTTTGTAAAATCTTTTACTTATAACTAATTCAGAAACCAAACAGGTTATGAGTGATTTTGGAGTGAAAGAATGATATCCGAATGCTTTTGTGTTATATAAACTTTTAAGGTTCGCGATGACTCTTACCACTTAATCTTACCACTCAAAATTCATTGCACATTCTGTAATATTTAATTGTTTAGTTTTAATTTTTTTTAATTTGTTATATCAAATAAGATCGATGATAAACTTAGAAGTTTCTACAAAATTGAATAATTCCAAAGCACAAATAATTGAATAAAATAATTAAGTGTTCTAAAAAATAAAACTGATGAGAGAAAATACTAATTAAAACTAAAAGCATTCTTAAAACATGCTTCATTAATTGACCGCATATTTCAATAATCACAAATCTTTCTTTCGATACGTCAGATTTCATTTAATAAGTTATATGATTCATTTAATATGTTATGAAGCAGTTATATTTAAGGTAATCTTAGATTCCATTATTGACTGTGCATTTAAATTGCATAACATACTTTTTTGACTATTTGATTTATTTTTGAATAAAAAACGATAAATTTTTTTTGTGTAGTCTCTTGAAATCTGTCCCATTATATGCTGGCTATTAAATATTGCTCATGTTCTCTGGTTCATATATTGATTAGGATATCGATGTTTTATGATACGAAGACAATAAGAATTTTTCTGCCCAATAAAATAAAAGTATAAAATGAACCCCAGTGCATTTTAATTATCTCTGTATGAAATGTGAAATTTGTTTTTGAATAAATTTATCTCCTAACCTCAGAGAACAATAAATAATCTTTATAAATTTACTTTTTATCGATCAAACCGAGGGAATTTCCCTTTAATTGTTTAAAAGATAACCTGAGTTTAATAAAACGATATCCACCCTCAAAAGAAAAAAAAATCGATTTCAACAACACTTATTTTATTCTCTATAGAAAAAAGGAGGGTAAGTAAATTTTCGTTTTTTTTTTTAATTCATGAGAATAAATATTTTATTTCATATACAATCATTACGCATTTAAGAATAAAATTTGAAGAAATCAAATTATATTTCTTTACTCCAAGGAAGTCTTTATCCAATGTATTAATTTATACGTACCAAATTATATAAATGTTATCGCCACAATTCGAAGGCTGTTTATATGCTCATCATCTAGTCAATCTCCAGATTAACTATTGTGATCCGTTCAATCACGGAATCAAGAGTTTTTCCCAATTTATTTATGTAATGTATGCATTAACGGTCGCTAATGCACACATTACCGTTGAATTTCAAAAGATTTTTTCCTCTGGTTAAATAATTTAAATCTTGTCTTGCTTGATAATTAAATCCTGTTAATATTTTTTCTCTTTTCTTGTTAATAAGCTTTTTTCTCTTGTTAAATAATTAGTTTCTTGATTAAATTAATAATCCCAAGAAATTGAATCGGTATGATATTACCTGATTAAAGAATTCGTTCGCTTCACAAATTAATAAATAGGAAATAACAGTTGTCTTATTTTAAGCGTTCAAAAATAGACGCCCATTTTCAAGACTTACCAGACCAACATATTGATCTATGTCATTCAAATCAAAACGTATTTTTCGTGCATAATTTGAGCAAGTTATTTCAATAAAAATTTAATATTAAAAAGTTTTGATATGAGTGAGAAAATCCATTAATCAACAGAGCGAGATAGTTTATACATGTCCTAGCCCGTCTAGCTAAGCACTCAGCATATTATGCTGTAACTTATTCGTTTTTCGAAAATCAAGATTCAGAGGTTTTCGTGGTCTTCCTCTCCTTGTAACGCATATGGTAAACTTTTGAAAAATGCAATAATTTTTTTCCTTCATTTTTTGCAAAGTATACTAAGTTGTTCCCCTTTAATTGGCTCGTGAATTAGAACTTTTTCTTGTGTAAATAAATGAATTCTCGTGTTTTGCACAACATATCGATCTGAAAATTCAAGATTAATAGGTAAAACATAAATGTCACCACCTCATCTAAAACTGAAATTATTAAGCATTGAGCTGAGATTTTTGACTATTTATTTTGTTCCACTGGCAGTCACAAATATCCCAGTCAGACTTTTTTAAATTTAACGAATGCTTAACAGAAAATAAGTTAGTTAGCTACTTTTTGTTCTCAAATGCGGCTCGTAAGGCGATACTCCAAGTAAGTAGGCTTAGATCAAGACTAATAGCTCTGTAAAAACTATCGTATACTATTTCTCCGAATTCGATGGTGAACAACCCAAAATTATACCATAATTTTTACAGTAATATTTATTTAATTAAAGTGATTTAGTAGTCTAACGGTAATTATTACTGTAAAAATTACCGTATATCGGATTTTTTGTTCCTGACCACGTACCAGTAAAAATGAATTTTACTAAAAAAATTACCACTACTCCGAGTGCCGATACTTTTTATCGTAATTTGATCTTTAATTTTTTACAGTTTAGTGTGCTTTGATATTTAACTGAGTTTTCACGACCACTCAAAAATGTTTAACTGGTTTGGCCTATTGAATCCAAAGGAACCCCAAACCAAGAAGGCTTTATTCCAATACGTCCGATAGCTTCGGTTGTTTTTTTGGAACTTGCCAATAATAACTATCGTTGTTAGGAGCACTGAAATTGCACTATTCTTTCATTGCTAGTAGTCGTAGTCGTTAACGCAAAACTAAAAAGCAAGTTTTGTTTATTTTTCTGTTTAATTTTTTTCGCTATTGTTTTTTTTTTTTTTTACTTCGAATATTCTCTTATCTTTTTATAACACTTACAGTAAAATAATTGGGGGGAAATCTACTTTATTTTACAATTTATAGAAGAATTTTAAGTATATCTAAACTTTTGTGGCCACGCTGTGTTCATTTTCTTCTAGTTATCCTTTTAAATTTATAAATATTGGTATAAGGTGGTTTAACTTTTTTGTTTTTGTTTCTTGGTTATGAGCATTGCAAAGCCTATATCTCAAATGTTTTAACTAATTTCAATGTTTTCTTACTGATTACTAAAAATTACATAAGAAGTTCTTTAACTTCTTTAGGGCTTAAGAAAAAGGCTATCCAGAAGCAAGTTGATAAGACCTTATCTGAAAAGAAATTGTGAACCACTGGTTTAAGTACGGATGATTCTTCAAAAAATTTGATATTCAAAAAATTCAAGACGGGTAAGACAATCTGATTTATAAAAATTAAAAGGAAAAAAAAACACCAATTATTTATAGAATTAATCTACGTATATAAGAATTACGTGAAATATATATTGACGCACACTTTAAATATATATTTTAAAAGTAGTTAATTTTTATGTTAATTAAAACAAAGATACCTTTTATATTTTTTTATTATTTGTTGGATAAATTGTCTTAAAATAAAAGCAAGCTATGTAAAAACAGCCAACATTTGATTCTTCAAATTACTAGCACAAAAATATTCACTGATTAAAACGTCATACCGAAGATTTTTTTATAACACAAATAAAATTTATATGTTTATTTAATTCATTTATTTATAATCCTTTTCAACATATTTCGCTCAGTAATTTTTCCCAAATATTACATTTATATCTTCCATAAATAATGAATATATTTTTAATTTTTTACATTTTTTTCATTAAGGCAAAGAAGAGCTGACAGGATTTTAGAGTGAGCGATCTTGTTCTAAAAAATAAACGCAATTAAATATAAGCATTTGCAGTTTTAGAACAATCTATTCTTAAAATACACAACTGGCAATACACTTGAAGTTTTTATTTTTGTAAAACTAACTGCATTTAAACATCTGGCTGAGACCGATCATAGTAGAGCAATGTTTTATCTTCAATTAAAATTTTATTCATAGGAATTTCTTGTTTCTTCTACTCTTAAGATCTTTTAAAGATAGATGAATAAAATTTATTTGTAGTTTATCCTCGTTAATTTAGACTCGTTAATTAATGACTCCTGAATGTGAACAGTTGCCTTCTTCCATCACACATAAAATAATTCACCTACTTTGCAACAATGCATATACTAATATTTCTCCTCTTAATATATAAATTAAGCTTTTTTGTTTAAAAAAATAAAAGATAATTAAATTTTTCAATTTTATTGTTTGAATTTTATTTTCATCCTAAATATATTTATATGTGCTTGCAAGCTAAATATGAAACAGTGGAATTATCAATAAATGTTAATATTTCTGTAATAGTCACCATCGCCCTCGCCATAAAATGCATTTAAGAGGACGGTAACAACTGGGACAGGAGTGGCAAAATATTGAAAAATAATATTTTGCTTAAACTTAACAACATTATGGTTAATAACCTTGTTATTGTTAACAACATTAAGGTTAACAATCTAACTATGGCTAACAACCTCATTTTAGAAATAGTCCTAGGAAACGTTATTGCAAACTATGTATTATAAAAAAATTAAATAATGAAAGTAAAATAAAATATAGAAAAGGAACAGTATTGATGTCTGATAAAAAAATATTCTTACTTTTAATAAGAATGGGATGTAAATGTCTTTAGCATATATTTTAAAATATTTTCCTTTATATCTGAGGTAATGAGTAGTCAAAGAAATGATTTCTTTTCATTTAATTTATTATATGGCTTTTTAGTGATCGATTTAATGGAGACATTAGTGACTAGTAGGAACATCGTTTTTTTGGTGAATTTTGATATTAAAAAAATTCTCTACTGAAAAATTTAATGCATATTTCTAGTAACCCTCTCGATTTATACAGCATATTTTGAACATTCTTTGAATTTTAAATCTATTTAAACTGCCTGGCTTTAAATATAGTAAGGTATGAAATATATAAATGACATTTTGAATGTTCAAATTATGCTGTAAATCATAATATTTATTCAAAAACAAAATTTATGTTATTAAAATGCAAAGTCTACAAAGGTCTGTACACTAGTCTTCGATTGAAGTTGGACACAAACACAATGTCGCATTTCTTGCAAATAGTCCGTACTTGCATATGATTATTTTTCGTTTATTGAGAAAAATTTATTTGCAAAGGCCAAAGTTAATATCATATATAAAGTATTGGCATAACATCTGTAGTTTTTTTTCCTTCCTATTATGATTGAATATTGTGTTAAATTTTGTTTTGTATACACCGTTTTATTTACTCATTTCTAGCAAGTACTGACTGATTGTTTGATTGATCTATCTTTTTTTTTCAGGAACTTAGAGAAACTCTTTTCTCCCTCAGAACAAGCTTTTCATAGGAGAGTGCTCATTTCATGGAAAAATTATATTATTTGGTATTATATATTTCAAAATTTGCTTAAAAAAGAACTATCTCCGTCAAAAAAGTAATTCTCCAAACACATAGATTGCATTTACGGTAATTTGAAAGAAAAAAGAAATATATGAACATTCACTAACAACTATATATTGAAAAAAAAAAGTTAACAAATCAATAAAATAATGGGGAAAAAGAAAAGGCTTCAAAATACAACTACTAGAAAAGATAATCAAACTGATCATGATAAATCTGCCAAAAATATTGATGAATCACTTTCTGTTGGAAATATATCAGAAACACACGGCAATAGTTCTGAAATTCCGTCAACATCGTTTCATGAGAACAGCAAGGAAACAGTGGAGGAGAAGAAAAGTAAAAGCATATTACGTTTAAAGGGCGATACACAAGCCCCATCTGACTTTTCAATTCTTTTTAAACAGTTCAAAAGCTTAAGTGTGATCAAAAGAGATACGAAGAAACAAGTTGAGTCGGCTTACCAATTAGCGTCCTATGATTATGAGGAAAAGGACATGCCAAATGATGACTATGGAGCAAGTGACGACTCTGACGATAGCTTTTGCGAAAGTGTCAGGCCAAATGATTGCTTGGATTATGTTGACAAAACTGAGAATCGAAATACGATAAAACTATATAGTGACGATAAAACGGAATTGATAATAATAAAAAATAGAAAAGGCAAAATATACTATAAGGGGAAGCTTCAGCTTAACATTTTTGATTCAAGCAGTAAATTATTTTTCGGGCATATTGGTAACAATAACTTATTGCAAGTTGACTCTGGTAATTATGATCAATTTTTGGGGTTAATAGATATTGTTGAGGGAGATGAATTAACTCCGGACAATTCTTTTGATTTTAATAAGAGACTATTTTTAGGAAGAGCCACAATTACTTATGATTTTTATGATTTCCTTCAAATCGAAAGAGATGAAGCTCATGACAGTTTTCTGGAATTATTGGATGATAGTTACGAAAACATTTCAAAAGATCCTGTTTGTGCAGAAGATTTTTATCAACTTCTGTTGTTGGAAAAATCCCACAATTTATCGTTCGAAAATCCGGAAACATTTCTTACCGAAATCACTAAACGTGAACATTTGTCGTCTGAGATAAAACTTCGGGCAGAATATTTGCTTGAAGCAGAAAGAAAACTTTGCAATCGGAATCAGTTTTTTCCAAAATTTAGTGATTCGTCAAAAGTAAATAAGCCAGATTTATTTACGAGTTTGCAGGATGTTTGTAAAACTGCAATAGAAGAGCACCGAAAAAATTTGTTGAATAAATGTCCGAACACAAATTTTAATCTTGTATGTCTTATTAGAACAATAAACCACCTACCACGTAGCAAATTGCTCTATATCCACGAAAATGACATCTCTTTGTTTACAGATTTAATCGAATTAACGAGTGAAAAAAATTACTTAGGTAATAAAATGTTTCCAGTAACATTTGTTGAAAATGCATGGAAGAAGTTTTACAAAAAAATCGACGAATCAAACAGAGTTTCACTAAAACTATTCATACCCATAACAAATAGTATTTATTATTTCCTGTTAAAGAGTTTCCGTGACGTGGTTGAAGAAATAGTTCGTTGCCAGAAACAAACATCAGCCAGTGAGTTGATTTCTTTCAAAGAAGGGGAACTTTCCATTGTTAACGCCATTTCATGGAGTTCTAGTAAGCTTTATCATGTATCCCTTGAAAAACAATACCAATTAATATTTAATCTTGTGAAACATTTCGAACCTGGTTTTTATTCCTCACAAAATAAATTTAGTTACACTTTTATCTTGTTGAAAGAAAAGGACATTTCGGCACCTGGCAATGAAATAGTATTCACATGCATCTCTGAAGAACGTCTTACCTGGCTGTATATTGTGGACTGTGCCCTTGCTCCTATTTTATGCGACAAGTCGAATGCTCGTTTCAAGCAATTGTCATCATCTGTGCTGGCTGGCTTCGTAAATTTCATTCAAATGACTAAACAAGACCGTCAAGAATCATTTCGTGTCGCTACTCAAAACATTATAAAATTCATTTCCCAGACGTATCCTTACTTCTCTGCAACCAGTTCTACCCTAACGGATATCGATAGTAGTATTTTAACTAAGCAAATTGACGTTATAAAATGTGTTCTTCGCTCTGACGATGACGATTCTCTGTTACACCACTTCTCTAACTTGCTGGACATATACAACGAATACTGGGAACACAGACGCTCAATTGTTGGAAAACTTCCAATACCTTGCAGTATATTTAAATCTGATGTGGAATCCGTGATGAAAAAACTGCTGGAAATAGTTCAGAAAGCTTGTTTAAGAAAGTTCGGAGAAATCTTTATGATTAAATTTTTGAGAATGTATAACGAATTTTTGAAGCACTTAAAAGGAATTAATTTTGCATGGTTTATTCCTAAGATTTCATATTTTAAGGAGTTAGAAGGAATTGTCGAGGAGGTGACGAGAGGCAACATTACAGCGTACAAAATTAAAGAACCTGAAGATTACATTGAAAAACTCGAGAAAAAACAAAAAGAACCTCCTAAGCATTTTGTGATTGAAACGATTAAAAAGTTATTAGACATTATAATATTGTTATTTAATAAAGCGGATTGGAGTGATGAAGACTGCGTCAAATCAGTAGGCGATTTGTTTCTCGCCATTGGGCATTCATTTACTCATTTCGAAGATCAAACTGACTACATTGATCCGGAACACTTCGTAAGAGACTGTACTCTACCATTTCAATGCGTCGTAGAAAACTGCAAAGATTATTCGGATTTTAAAAAATCTCTTGACAGCGTTGAGAACTTCTACCTGAATTCTCGCAAACAAAATCAGATTGGGATACAGCAAGCTTTAAAGTTTTGCGAACGAGAGGTGAGTAGAGCAGCTGGAAAAAATGAGTTTAAAATAAAAATTAACAGAAACATACTAGAAGACTGTTACAACCGTTATACGAAAAAGATGGCATCTTTGGAAAATTTAGAAATCGCTGAAATTTTGAAAGAGCTTAAGAAAGAACTTGGAAAAGAGCAAAAACTGCCTTTTCAAAAATGGACTCCTAAATTTAAAAAAAACGTTCTACCTGTTCTATTGGCTTATTTAGCTTCAGTTTGGTCTTTTCAAGAATCCAAAGATGTTACAATCATAAAGAAAAGAATAGAACCACATTGTGTTCAAATTCTGTGCATACTGAGACTTTTGGGTGTTGACCACGATGCTACAGGAGTGCCAAAACACTTTGTTCAGGTTTTAACAGGTCAAGGAAAATCACTTATTTTGGGTCTTATTTCTGCGCTAATAGCTTTGACAGGAAATGAAGCATTTGTAGTATGCTACAGTAATTTGTTAGCAAAGCGTGATGAAAAGGATTTTGATCCCTTTTTTTTAATTTTTAGTCAATTTGATTTAAAGTCTAAAATAAGTTATATTACTTTTGACAATATGGCTAAAAAAACATTGACTCGTAAGACTAATGGAGTTGAAAAATCATTACATTCTATTACAAATGATTTTGTTTTAAATAAACTTAATTATAAAGTAGTGGATAATAATAAAGACTTTAAAAGAACCGTTCTCTTAATTGATGAGGCTGATGTATTTTTCTCTGAAGATTTTTACGGTAATACTTATAATCCTGCTGAATTTTTAGAAATGGAGGAGCTATTAGAAATTCAGCCGGAGATTTGGAAAATTGTTGAAAGTGGTATTACTGAGAGAGACACGGCGTTGAGAAAAATTAAGGAGTTCATCAATGAACACATAAAATGTGAAAAGTACGGTGAGTTTAGTACATTTTTACAAAGTACCACTGATCTGTTTGAAAATAATCTAAAAGAGATGGTTGACGACGCAATTTCCGTCTCGAAAAGCAGCGCAAATAAAGTGATTGACGAAACATACAAAATTAATAAAGATGGATTCATTTCTTACCGAGATTCTTCTCTTATTTATTATACAAATATATTCGTCCGATATCAGAACGTGTTCAATTATTTCAGATTGAAAAAAGACAATTATGAACATAAAAACTATAGGAATTATGGTTACTTGTTAGTGAACGTTGGCTCCATCTCTTATGCAAATTTACCTTTGAGTTATGAAAGCATCCTTGGTGTGAGTGGCACGCTAATGA
>NC_092205.1:20110210-20134191 GCF_043381705.1 Parasteatoda tepidariorum
TCATTTATTTGAATTCAAATTTATTTTAGTGACTTAGTATTTACCAAAAAGATGTAATTTTTTAATA
The DNA here is from genome assembly GCF_043381705.1 of Parasteatoda tepidariorum. Lineage (NCBI taxonomy): Eukaryota > Metazoa > Arthropoda > Arachnida > Araneae > Theridiidae > Parasteatoda > Parasteatoda tepidariorum. Next base: position 20,110,278 of record NC_092205.1, read on the forward strand.
AAAAAAATTTTTTATATGGATTGTTTTGAATTCTTAGAATTTTGTGCATTTGCAATGTACTTAAGTTAGTAGCGAGCGAATCCAGCTTGGTTTGCGAAGCAAACCATATAAGATTGCGTAGCAATTTTCGAGGGTTGGCGAGCGTTAGCGAGCAGAGGGCGCAGCCCACTAGTTTTTTATATTTGTTATGTCCAATGAGATCGATTATAAACTTAGAAGCTTCTATAAAAGTGAATAAATAATTCCAAAACAAATAAATGAATACAAAAGTTATGTGATCTAAAAAATAAAATTGATGAGATAAATTACTCATTAGAACTAAAAGCATTCTTTAAACCAGTTTCATCAATTAACCGCATATTTCATTGATCACAAATCTTTTTTTTCAATACGTCAGATTTAGTTTAATATGTTATATTCAGTATTAAGCAGTTATATTTAAGGTAATCTTAGATTCCATTATTGACTGTGCATTTAAATTACGTAACATACTTTTTTGACTATTTGATTTATTTTTAAATGAAAAATGATTAAAAAATGTAGTCTTTTGAAATCTCTCCCATTATATGCTGGCTATTAAATATTGCTCATGTTCTCTGGTTCATATATTGATTAGGATATCGATGTTTTACGATACGAAGACAATACGAATTTTTTTGCCCAATAAAATAAAAGTATAAAATGAACCCCAGTGCATTTTACTTGTCTCAATATGAAAAGAGAAATTTATTTTTGAATAAATTTATCTCCTAATCTCAGAGAACAATAAAGAATCTGTCTTTTTATCGATAAAACCGAGGGAATTTCCCTTCAACTATTTAAAAGATAGCCAGAGTTTAATAAAACGATTTCCACCCTCTAAAGAAAAAAAAAACATCTTTTTCAACGACACTCATTTTATTCTCGATAGAAAAAAGGAGGGTAAGTAAATTTTCAATTTTTTTTATTAATTCATGCAAATAAATATTTTATTTCATATACGATCATATTTAATGGAATATTCCGCTTTTAAGTATACAATTTGAAGAAATCTAATTATATTTCTTTACTCCAAGGAAGTCTTTATCCAATGTATTAATTTAGACGTACCAAATTATATAAATAGTTATCCGCAAACTTCGAAATCCGTTTATATGCTCATCAGTCAATCTTCAGATTAACTATTGTGATCCGTTCAATCACGGAATCAAGAGTTTTTCCAATTTATTTAGGTAATGTATGCATTAACGGTCGCTAATGCACACATTACAGTAAAATTAATTCTCTTGTTAAATAAATTAAATCTTGTCCTGTTTGATAATTAAATCCTGTTAATATTTTTTTTCTTGTTTGGTCTCTTGTTGATAAGCTTTTTTTCTCTTGTTAAATAATTAGTTTCTTGATTAAATAAATAATCCCAAGAATTTGAAGCAGTGTGATATTACCTGATTAAAAACTTCATAAATGGAAAATAACAGTTGTCTTGTTTTAAGCGCTCAAAAATAGACGCCCATTTCCAAGACTTACCAGACTTGACTATATCATTTAACGCAAAACGTATTTATCATGCATAATTTAAGTATATTATTTCAATAAAAAAGTTAAAATGTCAGTGTTTTACTTGAAAGTTTTGATATGAATGAGCAAATCTATTAATCAACAGAGCGCGAAAGTTCATACATGTCCTAGCTCGTCTTGCTAAGCACTCTTATGTTGTAACTTAGTCATTTTTTGAAAATCAAGTTTTGGAGGTTCTCGTGGTCTTCCTCTTCATGTAACGCATATGCTAAACTTTTAAAAAATGTAATAATATTTTTTTCTTCATTTTTTTAAAATCTACTGTGTTGTTTGTTCCCCTTTAATTGGATCGTGAATTAGGACTTTTTCTTATGTAAATAAATATATTTTCGTGTTTTGCACAACATATTGATCTGAGAATTCAGTATTAATTTAGGTCAAAGATAAATGTCAGCATCCCTCAATTAAAACTGAAATTATCAAGCATTGAGCTGAGATTTTCGTCTACTTCGTTTCACATGGCAATCAGAAATATCCCATTCAGAGTTTCAAATTAAAGAATGCTTAACAGAAAATCAGTTAGCTTGATACTTTTTATTCTCAAATGCGGCTCATAAGGTGATACTTCAGGAAAGTAGGCTTAGATCAAGACTAATAGCTCTTTAAAAACTATGACATAATATTCCTCCGAATTCGATGGTGATCAACCCAAACATTTTTGTGAAGGAGCAGTTTTTTTTAAAGAATTAACTCCGAATTGAGGTTTCATATACAATTTAACCGATGTAATTAATTTTAAAGCTTTCACAATGGAAAAAATTTACACCACCATTTTTGGTGCTCTAAAATTTTTACTGTAGTGGGAGCAGTTTAAAACAGCTATACTTATAGCTCTATGTCACTATTTTATTGATGTGTGGTCGCATTGCCTTGTTGGAAATCCCACCTCGGTTAATAATATGTCTCTAAAAGGTTGCCTCTGGTTACAAACATTGTAAAAAAATTCAGATTAAATTGCTATATGAAGTACTGACACTTTAGGTGCATCATCCGTAAAATCTATTTTTACCGTAAAAAATTATACCGTAATGTTTATAGTATTTATTAAATTAAAGTGATTAATGGTTTTACCGTATTTATTACCATAAATCTTACGGTACATCAGATTTTTTGTTCCTCACCATGTACCAGTAAAAATGGATTTTACAATAAAAATTACTACTACTCCAAGTGTCGATACTTTTTATCGTTATTTGATCTTTAATTTTTCACAGTTTAGTCTGCTTTGATATTTAGCTGAGTTTTACGACCACTCAAAAACGCTTGACTGGTTTGGCCATTTGAATCCAAAGGAACCCCAAACCAAGATGGGATTCTCCAATATGTTCGATAAATACATTCGGTTGTTTTTTAGAATTTGCCAATAATAACTATCGCCGTTAGGAACACCGAAATTGCACTATTCTTTCATCGCTCATAGTCGTATGACATGAACGGAGAGCAAAACTTTTTCGCTTTTGTTCTTTTTTACTTCGAATCTTCTCTTATCTTTTTATAACAATTACAGTAAAATAATAAGGGGAAAATCTGTATTATTTTACAGTTTATAGAAAAATTCTGAGTGTATCTGAATTTTTGTGCCACAATATATTCATTTTCTTCTAGTTATCATTTTAGCTTCAGAAATATTGGTATAAGATGTTAAACTCTTTTGTTTTTGTTTCTTGTTTATGGGCATGCAAAGCCTATGTCTCAAATGCTTTAACTAATTTCAATGTTTTCTTACTGATAACTTATAATCACATAAGGAGTTCTTTAATTTCTTTAGGGTGTAAGAAAAAGGCTATCTAGAAAAAAGTTGAAAAGACTGATCTGAAAAGAAGTTGTGAACTGCTGGTTTAAGTGCAGATGATTCTTCAAAAAATGTGACATTCAAAAAATTCAAGAAGGGTAAGACAATCTGATTTATAAAAATTAAAACAAAACCCAATTATTTATCTAATTAATCTACGTATATACGAATTACGTGAAATACAGGGTGTTTATAAAGTCCCGGACCGATTTTGATGTTTAATAACTCATAAAATAATAAAGATAGATTAAAATTAATAACATAAATGGTTAGATAGANTGTGGTGTGGACTAATGCACGATCAAGTCATTGGGCCTTTCTTTTTTACAGAAAAGACGGTCTCATCAGTCGTATACTTAGACATGTTGGAAAACTTCGTATTTCCACAACTAAAAGAGCTTCAGCCACATGTCTTTTTGCAACAAGATGGTGCACCACCTCATTGGGGTATCATAGTTCGTAGTTCTTTGAATGACCATTTTCCAGGAAGATGGATTGGGCTAAGAGGTCCAATTCCTTAGCCACTCAGATCACCTGATATAATGCCGCTGGACTTTTCCCTTTAGGGATTTATAAAGGACAATGTTTACAAGAGGATCGTGTCGAACATTGATGACTTAAAAGCCAGAATTACAACCGCAATAGCCTCTGTGGATGCCGACATGCTTGTCGCTACCTGACGTGAAATTGACTATCGACTTGATATTCTCCGTGCGATGTCAATTTCATTGACAAAGGTCATGAAATTTTTTCAGTCTATCTAACCATTTATGTTATTAATTTTAATCTATCTTTATTATTTTATGAGTTATTAAACATCAAAATGGGTCCGGGACTTTATAAACACCCTGTATATATTGGCACAGACTTTAAATATATAGTTTAGAAGTAGTTAATTTTATGTTAATTATAACAAGTATAAATGTTAATGCTATCCCTTTTGTAATTTTTATTATTTGTTGGATAAATTATCTTAAAACAAAACTATGTAAAAACAGCCAACATTTGATTCGTCAAAATACTAACACAAACATATTTACTGATTAAAACGTTATAACAAAGACTTTTTTATAACGCATATTGTTCTTCATAAGAAAATTTATATGTTTATTTAATTAATTTATTTATAATCCTTTTCAACATATTAAGCTCAGTAATTTTTCCCAAATATTACATTTATATGCTCCATAAATAATGAATATATTTTTAATTTTTTAAATATTTTTCATTAAGGAAAAGTAAAGGCTGACAGGATTCAAGAGTGACCGATCTTGATGTAAAAAATTAACGCAATTAAATATAAGCATTTTCAGTTTTCGAACAATTTATTCTTAAAATACACAACTGGCAATACACTTGAAGTTTTTATTTTTGTAAAACTAACTGCATTTAAACATCTGGCTGAAACCGATCATACGAGTGCAACGTTTAATCGTCAATTAAAATTTTATTTATAGGAATTTCTTGTTCGTTTTACTCTTAAGATCTTTTGAAGATAGATGAATAAAATTTATTTGTAGTTAATCCTCGTTAATTTTGACTCGTTAATTAATGACTCCTGAATGTGAACAGTTGCCTTCTTCCATCACACATAAAATAATTCACCTACTTTGTAACAATGCATATACTAATATTTTTCCTCTTAATATATAAATTAAGCTTTTTTGTTTAAAAAAATAAACGATAATTAAATTTTTCAATTTTATTGTTTGAATTTTATTTTCATCCTAAATATATTTATATGTGCTTGCAAGCTAAATATTAAACAGTGGAATTATCAATTAATGTTAATATTTCTGTAATAGTCACCATCGCCATAAAATGCATTTAAGAGGACGGTAACAACTGGGACAGGAGTGGCAAAATATTGAAAAATAATATTTTGCATAAACTTAGTTAAAAGTTAATAACATTATGGTTAATAACCTCGTTATTGTTAACAACATTAAGGTTAACAATCTAATTATGGCTAACAACCTCATTTTAGAAATAGTCCTAGGAAACGTTATTACAAACTATATAATTATAAAAAAAATTAAATAATGAAAGTAAAATAAAATATAGAAAAGGAACAGTATTGATGTCTGATAAAAAAAATATTCTTACTTTTAATAAGAATGGGATGTAAATGTCTTTAGCATATATTTTAAAATATTTTCCTTTATATCTGAGGTAATGAGTAGTCAAAGAAATGATTTCTTTTCATTTAATTTATTATATGGCTTTTTAGTGATCGATTTAATGGAGACATTAGTGACTAGTAGGAACATCGTTTTTTTGGTGAATTTTGATATTAAAAAAATTCTCTACTGAAAAATTTAATGCATATTTCTAGTAACCCTCTCGATTTATACAGCATATTTTGAACATTCTTTGAATTTTAAATCTATTTAAACTGCCTGGCTTTAAATATAGTAAGGTATGAAAGATGTAAATGACATTTTGAATGTTCAAATTATGCTGTAAGTCATAATATTTATTCAAAAAAAAGAATTTATGTTTGAAATGCAAAGTCTACAAAGGTCTGTAAAATGGTCTTGAATGAAGTTGAATAAAGGCCGAGGACACAAATGTCGCATTTCTTGCAAATGGTCCGTACTTGCATATGATTATTTTTCGTTTTTTGAGCCAAAGTTAATACCACTTGATATATAAAATAATGGCATAACTTCTGTAGCTTCTTTTATTTTTAATATGTAGTTTCCTATTATGATTGAATATTGTGTTAAACTTCGTTTTGTACACACCGTTTTATTTATTTATGTCTAGCAAGTACTGACTGATTATTTAATTGATCTGTATTTTTTTCTTTCTTTCAGGAACTTTGAGAAACTCTTTTCTCCTTATAACGTACAGAACAAGCTTCTCATTGGAGAGTGTTCATTTCATGGAAAAATTATACTATTTGGTTTTATATATTTCAACCTTTGCTTGAAAAAAAACTATCTCCGTCAAAAAAGTAATTCTCCAAATACATAGATTGCATTTACGGCAATTTGAAAGAAAAAAGAAATATATGAACATTCAGTAACAATTATATATTGAAAAAAAAAAGTTAACAAACCAATAAAATAATGGGAAAAAAGAAAAGGCTTCAAAATACAACTACTAGAAAAGATAATCAAACTGATCATGATAAGTCTGTCAAAAATATTGATGAATCACTTTCTGTTGGAAATATACCAGAAACACACGGCAGTAGTTCTGAAATTCCGTCAACATCGTTTCATGAAAACAGCAAGGAAACAGTTGAGGAGGAAAAAAGTGAAAGCATATTTCATGTAAAGGGTGACACACAAGCCCCACCTGACTTTTCAATTCTATTTAAACAGTTTAAAAGCTTAGGTGTGAGCAAAAGAGATAAGAAGAGACAAGCTGAGTCGGCTTACCAATTAGAGTCTTATGATTATGAGGAAAAGGACATGCCAAGCTATGACTCTGAAACAAGTGACGACTATGACTCTGACTATGAAAATAGCTTTGACGAAGGTGTCAGGCCAAATGATTGCTTGGATTATGTTGACAAAACTGAGGATCAAAATACTATAGAACTATATAGTGACGATAGAACGGAATTCATAATAATAAAAAATAAACAAGGCAAAATGTACTATTCGGGGGAACTTCAGTTGAATATTTTTGATTCAAGCAGTAAATTATCTTTCGGGAGTATTGGTAACGAGAACTTACTGCAAGTTGACTCTGTTGATCATGATCAATTTTTTGGGGGAATGAATATTGTTGAGGGTGATGAATTAACTCTGGACAATTCTTTTGATTTTAATAAGGGACTATTTTTAGAAAGAGCCACAATTACTTGCTGTATTTATGATTTGCTTTTATACAGAAGAAATATAGCTCGAAAAAGATTTCTGAAATTATTGAATGATAGTTACAAAAACATTTCAAAGGATCTTGTTTGCGCAGAAGATTTTTATCAACTTCTGTTGTTGGAAAAATCCCACAATTTATCATTCGAAAATCCAGAAACATTACTTACCGAAATAACTCAACATGAACTTTTGTCGTCTAAGATAAAACTTCAGGCAGGAAATTTGATTGAAGCAGAAAGAAAACTTTGCAATAGGAATCAGTTATTTCCAAAATTTAGAGATTCATCAGATGTTAATATGCCTGATTTATTTAGAAGCTTGCAAAAGATTTGTAAAACTGGAATAGAAAGGCACAGACAAAATTTATTGGCTAAATGTCCGAACACAAATTTCAATCTTGTATGTCTTATTAAAACTATAAACCACCTACCACGAAGCAAATTGCTCTATATCCAAGAAAATGACATCTCTTTGTTTACAGAATTAATTGAATTAACGAGTGAAAAAAGTAATTTAGGTAATAAAATGTTTCCAGTAACATTTGTTGAAAATGTATGGAATAAGTTTTACAAAAAAATCGAAGAATCAAACAGAATTTCGCTAAAACTATTTATACCCATAACAAATGGTATTTATTATTTCCTGTTAAAGAGTTTCCGATGCGTGATTGAAGAAATAGTTGTTTGCAAGAAACAAACATCAGCCAGTGAGTTGATTTTTTTCAAAGAAGGGGAACTTTCCATTGTTGACGCCATTTCATGGAGTTCTAGTAAACTTTATCACGAATCCCTCGAAAAACAATATCAATTAATATTTAATCTTGTGAAGCATTTCGAACCCGGTTTTTATACGTCAGAAAATAAATTTAGTTACACTTTTAAGTTGTTGAAAGAAAAGGACATTTCGACACCTGGCAATGAAATAAGATTTACATGCATCTCTGAAGAACGTCTTACCTGGCTGTATATTGTGGACTGTGCCCTTGCTCCTATCTTATGCGACAAGTCGAATGCTCGTTTCAAGAAATTGTCATCATCTGTGCTGGCCGGCTTTGTAAATTTCATTCAAGTGACTGAACAAGACCGTCAAGAATCATTTCGTGTCGCTACTCAAAACATTATAAAATTCATTTCCCAAACGTATCCTTACTTCTCTGCAACCAGTTCTACCCTAACGGATATCGATAGTAGTATTTTAACTAGGCAAATTGGCGTTATAAAGGGTGTTCTTCGCTCTGACGATGACGATTCTCTGTTACACCACTTCTCTAACTTGCTGGATATATACAACGAATACTGGAAACACAGACGCTCAATTGTTGGAAAACTTCCAATACCTTGCAGTATATTTAAATCTGATGTGGAATCCGTGATGAAAAAACTGTTGGAAATAGTTCATAAAGCTTGTTTAAGAGAGTTCGGAGAAATCTTCATGATTAAATTTTTGAGAATGTACAACGAATTTTTGAAGCACTTAAAAGGAATTAATTTTACATGGTTTATTCCTAAGATTTCATATTTTAAGGAGTTAGATGGAATTGTCGAGGAGGTGACGAGAGGCAACATTACAGCGTACAAAATTAAAGAACCTGAAAGATTCATTGAAAAACTCGAGAAAAAACAAGGAGAACCTCCTAAGCATTTTGTGATTGAAACGATAAAAAAGTTATTGGATATTATAATATTGTTATTTAATAAAGCAGATTGGAGTGATGAAGATTGCGTCAAATCGGTGGGGGATTTGTTACTCGCCATTGGGCATTCATTTACTCATTTCGAAGATCAAACTGACTACACTGATCTGGAACACTTCGTAAGAGACTGTACTCTACCATTTCAATGCGTCGTAGAAAACTGCAAAGATTATTCGGATTTTAAAAAATCTCTTGACAGCGTTGAGAATTTCTACCTGAATTCTCGCAAACAAAATCAGATTGGGATACAGCAAGCTTTAAAGTTTTGCGAACGAGAGGTGAGTAGAGCAGCAGGAAAAAATGAGTTTAAAATAAAAATGAACAGAAACATACTAGAAGCCTGTTACAACCGTTATACGAAAAAGATGGCATCTTTGGAAAATTTAGAAATCGCTGAAATTTTGAAAGAGCTTAAGAAAGAACTTGGAAAAATGCAAAAACTGCCTTTTCAAAAATGGACTCCTAAATTTAAACAAAACGTTCTACCTGTTTTATTGGCTTACTTAGCTTCAGTTTGGTCTTTTCAAGAATCCAAAGATGTTGCAATCATAAAGAAAAGAATAGAACCACATTGTGTTCAAATTTTGTGCATACTGAGACTTTTGGGTGTTGACCACGAGGCTACTGGAGTGCCAAAACACTTTGCTCAGGTTTTAACAGGTCAAGGAAAATCACTTATTTTGGGTCTCAGTTCTGCTTTAATAGCTTTGACAGGAAATGAAGCATTTGTAGTATGCTACAGTGAGTTGTTAGCAAAGCGTGATGAAAAAGATTTCGATACCTTTTTTTCTATTTTTAGTCAATTTGATTTAAAGTCTAAAATAAGTTATAATACTTTTGACGACATGGCTCAAAAAACATTGACTCGTAAGGATAACGGAATTGAAAGATCATTGAATTCTATTACAAATGATTTTGTTTTAAATAATCTTAATTATAAAGTAGTGGATAATAATAACGATTTTAAAAGAACGGTTCTTTTAATTGATGAGGCTGATGTATTTTTCTCAAAAGATTTTTACGGTAATACTTATAATCCTGTCGTATTTTTAGAAATGAAAGAGCTATTAGAAATTCAGCCGAAGATTTGGAAAATTGTTGAAAGTGGTATTACTGAGAGAGACACGGTGGTGAGAAAAATTAGGGAGTTTATCAATGAACGCATAAAATGTGAAAAGTACGGTGAGTTCGGTACGTTTTTAAAAAGTACCACTGATCTGTTTGAAAATAATCTAAAAGAGATGGTTGACGACGCAATATCCGTCTCGAAAAGCAGCGCAAATAAAGTGATTGACGAAACATACAAAATTAATAAAGATGGATTCATTTCTTACCGAGATTCTTCTCTTATTTACCATACAAATATATTCGTCCGATATAAGAACGTGTTCAATTATTTCAGATTGAAAAAAAACAATTATGAACATAAAAATTATAGCAATTATGGTTACTTGTCAGTGAAAATGGGCTCCATTTCTTACGCAAATTTACCTTCGAGTTATGAAAACATCCTTGGTGTGAGTGGCACGCTAATGACTCTAAATGAATCTGAAAGAAACGCAATGATTAAGTATGGAATTCAGACCATGTCTGCAATGCCATCTTTCTACGGAGAGCGAAAACTAATCTTCGAACCCTCGAAAGACGTTTATATTCTGGACACGCAAGACAGTTGGCTTTCTTTCGTATTCGATGCTGTTAAAAATGTTCACCATAATCGCGCAGTCTTAGTTTTCGTCGAAACCGATATCGAAATGCAATTATTCGCTGAGAAATGTAAAAATAATATCAACCGCCTCCACACGCTAACAGGAAATGAAGATTCTGAAACATTTGAATGGCGTGTAAACGAGGCAGGTATTGCACACACTGTGACCCTCGCCACCAAAACCATGGGTCGGGGAATCGACTACAAGTCAAACGACCGCAGCGTGGAAGAAAAGGGAGGTATTCATGTCATTCAAACGTTCTTTTCTTTGGATGAAAAGGAAGAGATACAGATCAAAGGCAGAACAGCGCGGAAAGACAATAATGGTACTTACCAATTGATCTTATGCAAGGAGCATTTGAAAAGTTTGAATTGTTCAGATACCGATGCTGGTAAACCAATTAACACTTACGCCGAGCTGTGTGATGCCAGAAAGAAAATAGCCAGTGATAATGGTAATGCTGTTGAAGAGCGCATTGAAAGATCCGGAAAGAAACACAAAATGACTATGGAATATTTCGAATCCCTTGCTAATTATACTCCAGAAAAACGAAGCGCAATTTTATCTAAATATCCCTTTGTAGAGCATAATTAATTTATTGTTATAATCAGTATTAAATATAACAAGATCGTGTGTCCTGATGTTTAGAATATGATTGACCTAATTGTCATGCTACTCATGTTTTTAAAATTAATAACAAGACTACTAGGTCAGATAATTTTACAATGCTTATTTCCATTGTTTTATTAATTATTTATTTAAATTATTATTTAATGTTATTTATTAAGTTACATGAATTAAGTTATTTTGTAAATTGAGATAAATATTGAATATAATTTATTTTAATTTTTTCAAGTTTTAATTTGATCAAATCTGTTAGATTCTGATTTGATCCGTTATTATAGTTGATAAAGTCCGAATTGTTGTCATTGTCCTTTTGACTTGTATTACTATACTTGTACTTTTATTATGCATACAATTTAAATGTATACACATACAATTATTATTATTCTATGAAATTTTTAAAGAAAAAAAAACAGTTTTACTGGCAAATAAAAAGTTTGATTAAATTATTTCTCTTTTCTTTTAGAAAATTAGGTACTGGCTGAGTTACAATTTTAAGGAAGTTTTAAATTTCTAGCAAAAATTTTACAATGGCCGAAGTTGGGCACAAAACTGTCTCAATAGGTCTTATCTGAACATGCAGCAACGGACCAATATCGGGATGTTTAGATTTTTTTAATATAAGTCCTAGAATGGCTTTTAACATAGGATAATAACTATATAAGGCCCATATTGGTTGAAAAGCGGCTGCAAAATAGCAGGTGAAATGCACAATTCTATATATGGCCATAGTGGCTGAATAATGGATATGAAATATCATGTTAATCTAACAATTCTATATAGGATCAATATGGGATCTTTTTACTTTTATTAATGAATATTGGTTCAACGAGAGCCTATTGCTGCTAGGGATGTTTTTAACCAAACCTAGGAATAACGCAATTAACAACATTAGATTAAATTTCTATTATCGATTTATTATACTATAGATTCTAAAAAAGAAACTCTTTAAAACAAAAGCATTACAAATCAAGTGAAATTTAGCTAGTTCTATTCTGGGAGATGGTTCTGAAATAGAATTTTTCAAACATTTTTAGGAAAAATTAAGATAAAATCAAATTTTAATGTACAAAGGAAATAAAACTTGTTTTCAATGAAAGCCCAGCCATGCTTAGGTATAGCCCAGCCATGCTTAGCGTCTTGATTTTATGAACCGAATAACATTTTTTTCTGTTTAATTAAACGATCAAGTTCACTATTATCTCTAAAACTCCGTTGCGAATTTTTTATTAGATTTAATTCAACTATTTGAACTTTATTTGAATTGGTATTTAAAACATATATTTTTGTGCTGCACATAAAAACGTTAATAAAGCACAAAGAGAGATACATAAATGGTCATGCTTAAGGTTTGGTCCTATAAACAAGAACCTTCCTCAGTGTCTTACCATTGAATGACCAATTTTTTCATTTGTGTTTAGATATTGAGGAAGGTTCTTGTTTACAGAGTTGAAACCATAGTATGTTCATTCTTTACTTTCCTTTTAGCTATTTTAACATATCTTTCAAATATTTTACTCTTTTAAAATAATTTTACATTTTATTCCTCAAAGTTCAAATTTCGCTACTATAAGTTACCATAGGCCTGATAAGTTACCATAGGTCTTTGAAATTTAATTTCTTTAGAAATTAGTTTAATCTTGATTAAGTATTTTATAACAAATTTAGAACAATCGATAAAATTTTTAGTTTGCGACCATAAATGTTCAAGTCCGTAGCCTTGAAATTTTGATCCAAACCCAGAAGACAAGTAAACTCTTAGATTCTGCATTAAGAGAAACTAGTCCTTGCGGATGACTTTTTGATGGAACTAACATATATGTGCATTACATTGAAAGGAAAACTGCAAAAATGATACAAAAAGGAAAAAATTGCTTTTAATTCCTTTTGTATTATCAAATTAATGTCTTCAAAAAAATTAAACAATTATCATTGATTTGTTTGAGTCAAGGTAAATGAAACTCTTTCAACATTGAACTTTTCTACAGCAGGCGAGGATAAATTTTAATTGGTGAACTTTGTTCGTTTCATGTGTATAATAATTTATCTGCTCACTGTTAATTGCTGCATTTCTGGTTTAAGAAAAGAACACTAAAAATTTTTTTCACGAAACATGATCAAACAAAATTTTTTGCAAATTATGGATTTTTTTCTCAAAACAGAAAATAGTTACTTCTTAGAGAAAATGAAAAATTTCTGATAAGAACAGATCCCGAAGTTTAAATTCATTATTCAATTTAGAATTTTAAAAAAAATAAATAATTTCAGGACATGGTAAGTAACTGAGTTTCTAGCTAACCAAGAAGTACTCCATCTTCAATTTCTTAATAAATTTAATTTCAACCGAGAAACGTAAGGGAAAAACTCTGGAACAGTATTCAATTTCTGTACTTCATTTGATGAATTGACGTCATTTAATGAATTTGTACCATTCCTAAACACAGCTAATAAAATAAAAATTTAATTCAAATTATATTCAAACTGAGCTAATATACACTTCTTGTCAGTGGTCAGTAGCAGCAACTACCAATATTGCTCTTTGCTTGTTTTTTTATGCATATTATAGGTCCTTTATTTTGCATTTCTTATTTCCCGCACCACAGCACGGCCTTGCAACTCATTCTAATACTTTTCAAAGGCATGATTAAATTATTTTTTCTTGACTTGGAGCAATTTTCTCTTGCTTTTCTAGAATCTGGAATGTGCAAGAAAACAAAAATGTAGATGAAATAACACAGCTTTTGCAGCTCTAATTTTTAGACCTGCATTAAGAGGAATAGAATGCCATTACTGAAATTGCAAAAGAAAAATTAATTTTTTTCCATACATTTTCAAAGAAAAAAATACTTCTTTACTCAAGCTCATATTATTCCTTTTCATATTAACATTAAAATATTAATAAACATGCAATTCTCATGCTAAAAATTTAATTATTTATGCAAAAGCTACAAATGGTTATAATCTTTTGAAGGATAAAAGCTCTTCTTTTTTGTTGTCTAAAGCTACATGAAAAATTTCTTATTAAATTATGTCATGAAGTTAACCTTAAAAAGAAAACTAACAACAGAAGATTACATATTATATACCAATTTTTTATCAATTTTTTTTTTTAAATTTATTTTTGCTTGATTATCTTACAAATTTTATTCCTCTTGTTATTTGAAAAATATTTATTAAGCATAGTACAACTAAAAACTGTCTTTAATAAGAACAACTCAATTATCATTAAAACTGTATTTTTGTGACTTATCTCCACAAGAGGCTTCTCCCTTGAATCAACAAGATTGTGATTACTTAAATTAGATTTCTGAGTGAAAAACTTATAAAAGCATTTGTAATACTAATTCAATACTAAACAATATAACGTAAAGTTAAACTCATATTGATTGCAAAAGATTTTTCACATACACCACATTAATAACTCATTTATTTTATCCAATATGAACATGAAAGTATTCTTTTTTAAAAAATGAATTTTCTATGAAAATATTTTATCGCACATACTGCATGAATAAGGTTACTCTCCACCTTTTATAAAATATGAACAACCACTAACAATACATCCACTCATTTATCCAATATGAACAAGAAAATATTTTTTTAGGCTGTTTTTCGAATTCTTTGTCGTAATATAAAATGATGCTTTTTTTGTGAATAATATGCTATTTTTATAAGTGCTGTGAATTTACAACTATTACTCATGACTGTTAGGTGAAGTTTAGCCTATTTAAAGCCTGTGTTATCTACGCTTATTTTGAAAATGATGCAAAACGTCAATATGGAGAAAAGCCACAATTTCGTGAAAATGAAAAACATTTGTAGTCTAATGTTTTAAAATTAAAAAACTTACTCCAATGCTACATTACCTGGGCTCATAAAAATTTGCAAAACCTGAGAATAAGGCAGTGATTTTGATTCTTTTCATGAAAAAATATCGCTAGAATGGCAGTTTTTAAATAATGTTAATAACTTTTAATGTATTAAAATTTTTTGTCTGTTCTAAAGCTCAGAGAATTCATCCCGGCAAGATTATATATAAAGTTTAAAATCATCAGATTGCTTCAAGTATAAGGCACTTAAACTATGGCTTTATTTTTCTTGGCAATAGAGTTTCAAAAAACACTGTAAAATGAATTTCCTATGAAAATGTAAAAAAAATAAATTTTAAATTGAAGTTTATAAAACATTATGCAGAAAAAAGTTTATGTACTTATGTCGACTTGCTTACAGATTATACAATAATACTTTGTAAAAATTTATTATAAGCAATTAAGGAAAATTTAAAAAAATTATAAAGAAAAATTCAAATTAATAATAATAATAAAAAAAAATGCCTGAACAAAGTTTTTCACCAGTTTGAATAACGGTGTCTCGTTTGAAAAAAATTTATGTGTAAAATATTGATCACATACATTACATGAATAAGGTCGAACAAGAAATATTTTCTTTAAAAAGGATTTACGTGAGAAAGATTTCTTACGCAAACTGTATGAATGAGCTTTTTCTAAAGTATGAATATCAGTGTATCATTTACTGACATTTTAACGAGAAGCTGCTGGTATAAGTATTATCTGCAGTATGTCAGAACAACAGAATGTTTATTCAGCTATATTCGAATGAGAAAGATTAATCACACGAGAATAGAGTTTTTCCCAAAATTAAGAAAATATTGTTTATTTAAATTATGTTTCTGTATGAAAGACTGATCACACACAGTGAATAAATAAATTTTCTTTCCCTAATAAACAAGAGAACGTTTATATAAATTAAATTTCTGTGTGAAGGATTTATTTCATAAACTGAATGAATACGCTTTGTCTCCAATATGAATAAAAGAGTGTTTATTTAAACTTAATTTATGTGAGAAAGATTTTTTACACATACTGCATGAATAAAGTTTCTCTCAAGTATGAACAACAGAGTATGTCTTTAACTAAAATTTAAATGCTCAAATATTTTATTGTAAACACTGCATGACTAAGTTTTCTCTCTAGTATGAACAACGTAGTGCACCTTCAAATGAGATTTGGATGAGAATCTTTTAACACACAGGCTGCATGAATAAGGCTTCTCTCGAGTATAAACATCAGAGTGTATCTTTTACTGAAATTTCAATGAGAAACTTTTATCGCAAATGCTGCATGAATAAGGTTTCTCTTCTGTATGAACAAGGAAATGTCTAGATAAACTTGGTTGCTGTGTGAACGATTGATCACACACACTACATGAATAAAGTTTTTCTTCGGTATGAAGAAGAGAGTGCTGATTTAAGTTATATTTATGTGCAAAAGATTGATTACACACACTGCATGAATAGGGTTTCTGCCCAGTGTGAACAATAGAATATTTTTTTAATGAAGATTTATGCCTGAAAAATTTATTGCACACACTGCATGAATAAGGTTTCTGCCCAGTGTGAACAAGAGAATGTTTTTTTGATGAAGATTTATGCCTGAAAAATTTATTGCACACACTGCATGAATAGGGTTTCTCTCCAGTATGAATAACGCAGTGTATCTTTAAATAAGACTTCAATGAGAAAGTTTTATTGCACACGCTGCATGAATAAGGTTTCTCACCAGTATGAACTAGGGAATGTCTATACAAGCTATATTTATGTGTGAATGACAGATTACACACACTACACGAATAAAGTTTCTCTCCAGTATGAACAAGAGAGTGCTGATTTAAATTACTTTTCTGTGTAAAAGATTGTTTACACACACTGCATGAATAGGGTTTCTGTCCTGTATGAATAAGAGAGTGTTTTTTTAAAGAAGATATATGTGTGAAAGTTTTATTGCACACACTGCATGAATAAGGCGTCTCCCCAGTATGAACAACAGAGTGTATCTTTAACTGATATTTAAATGAGAAAGTTTTATCACACACACTGCATGAATGAGGCTTCTCTCTAGTATGAACAAGGGCATGCCTATATAAACTAGATTTATGAGTGAATGATTGATCACACACACTACATGAATAAAGTTTCTCTCCAGTATGAACAAGAGAGTGTTGATTTAAATAACATTTATGTGTGAAAGATTTATGGCACACACTGCATGTATACGGTTTCTGTCTAGTATAAGCAAGAGAGTGTTTTTTTAAAGAAGATCTTTGTGTGAAAGATTTTTTACACACACTGCANGGCCAAAAACGGCTATGCCTAGGGCCTACGAAAGGTATAATCCAGCTCTGTGCCTAGGGCCTACGAAAGGTATAATCCGGCCCTGTATATATATATATATATTTTAATTTCTCTCTATGATAAAATTTGATTGCACTCACTCAGTTACTCCGCATGCAATAGTGTTCCGTATGAACGTATTTTTGCTCGATTGAGAGGAGAAAATATAAAAAAAGTTTTTTTTTAAAATTACTATAAAATTAAACATTTTTATTCAGGCATCACTTATTAAGAATCATTCAAACAGAGCAAATTATTGGTTCATTATGTCAAGAGCACAAATATAAAAATAATTAGTTTCTTAGATTGTTTGTTATTGTTTTTCGATTTCTGTTTCCGGCTACTCCTAGAACGTTTAATACTTTCTTGTTTTGCCCACTGTTAGAATGCATAAATTATGCCACTGGAAGTTTTTCTTAGCGATTGGCTCAGCTGCCTCTGTTTTTCTATCGCGTTAACCCTAAGAATCTGCGCCAGCATTGAAGAGCGCTAATGCTGTTTTTACGCCAAGATTGATCCTACAGGTGGCATTGGTTTTTTGCCGGGATCTGATACTGTTCTGAGAAATTTATTTTTGCATAAAATGTATTTAATAATCTACATAGAATATAAATTATAATATATGAGGCACTGCTCAAGTGGAATGAAGACGGACAATCGTCCCAAGGCCCTTTAAAATTAGTAGTTCAAGCGCTGCTAAAATAATTTAAGACAGCTATAGAATATTAATATTAAAAGAGAAAAAGATCATTCTCACCGCCTCACGAAAAATTTGTTTAAAAAGTATTTATTGTTTATTTACTTACTGATTCATTTAAGTCGTTTAGTATTTGGTTCATTCGAACTATATCAAAAATTATAATTTATTTAGGTAAAAATCGATCATTATAATCAATGTCTACGTAGCGTCTACATAACTTTTTCATTTCTAGAAAGTAATAAATGAAGATCCCTGAACTTCCTATTCCTTGTTTCCAGAANTATATCCATTAAAGTTTCTATACAAAATAAAAATATTTTGGTGTCAATATATTTTCCTTTTTTTTGTTATTTTAGGATATAAAACATATTTTTCAAACTTTAATGAGCGTAGAACAAGTATTGCATTGCTTTATATCTTTTAAATGACTCATAATAATTTTAAAGAGCAAAACATTTTTTTAATTCAATATTTTTACTTTATTTAAGGCATTTTTTGCGCAATTTTTGCATTTTTAAGGGCATTTTTCGCCCTTTTTAAGGACATTTTTTGCACCTTTTAAGGGCATTAGTTGAGATTTTTTAGGCCATCAAAATCCGGGCTCTAATAATAACCGATGTATAAACAAATTTAATTTCTTTTCGCGCAAGCTACAAATAAATAAAAAGTGAAATTCAATTATTCGATAGGGAAAATCAAGGTAGCATAAATTCCCAAGCGTAATGAAGAGAAGAAAAGAAATTAAAACAATAAAAGAATGCAGAAACTGAAAACTGCAAGTTCATAATAAATCAACTTATGTCGAATCTTATTCAATTTGTACTTTATGAACTTATGACATAAAAAAAGGAAATCAGCATTTATATGTTATTCTTTGTTATTTAAGAGACTAGAGAACCTTCCAAAAAATGAGGGGCGGGGGGATTTTTCATCACAAAATGTTACTTGAACTTCGTGTTTACAAGTTATGAAACAAAACAAATTATACCTACTACATTCAAAAAAAAAGTATGAAGGCCTTAAATTATTTTGGATTATCTGTTACAAAACAATTTCGTAACAAATTTTCATAGTGCTATCAACAATTACTCGAAAGAAAAAAATTATTTTAAAAAATTAAAAAAAAGACCGTCTTTTCTATGGTTTGGCACGGAAAAGTAAAAAATAAAATGGTATTGAGTGTAACTTATAAGAATCGAGTTGATTTATACTGTCCTAAAATAATGGAAAAGACACTCAATGTTTGATTTTTTTTTTTAATTTCTCAAGAAATACTTAAATGATTATTTTGTAACTTTAGAGATATTTAGTTTATGCTATTTTTTATATTTAGCAATAAGATTTAAATCTTTCAGGGGTTTGGGAGACCGACAATAAATGACGAAAGAAAATTTGTTGTTAATTCAAATAACTGAATTAAGTTTCGTTTTCGGCTTCCGTGGTCATATTTTTTATTTCCATTGTTTTTCGTATTGCTTCAAGTTTTTCAGCTGCCGGTCAGGTGGCCGAGCGGTTAGCGTGCCTGACTGCGGAGCCAGTGGCTGCGGGTTCGAATCCCGCTCTGGGCATAGATGTTTCTCTCTCTCTATCTGTGTTCTATGTCCTTTCTCCTTTGTGTGTGAATGAGACCCGCCGTATAAACTGGTTGTGGTAGTGTGACGAGGGCGACGCTGCTCCACCGCCGTGGCTTCGCCACAGGTGCCCACTGGGTAAAGAAAAGAGAGTTAGCAGTTCCGGCACTTTCTGTGGCCAATGGACAGTAGTTCCAAGTGCCCGCCATTAAAAAAAAGAAAGTATTTAAAGCTAGTTCTTTTATACTTCGCAAAAACTGAAAAAAATTTAAAAATGTTTTTTTATAATTTTGTAGTGAATCGTATAGTAACTAATAAAAAACTAATAAAAAAATTAATAAAAGTAACTAATAAAAAAAAATTGATTTCAAAATCTTAAAAATTTAAAAAGTTTCAAGAGATTTTATAAGTAGTTTTTGTACTTTTCAAAAAAAAGCTCAAAACGATCAGGGGTTTTCACAAATTTAATTTTGTATCATAGATAAAATTTAATAGCAAATGATACCTTACAATAATCATCTGGAATCTAAACTTTGATGGTATAGAGCAGTGGTTACCAACAGGCAGTCCGCGGGCCACATCCGGCCCGCGAAGTCTTTCTTTGTGGTCTGCGAACTAAAATATATTAGTTGTAATTTTTTTGCAGACAATTTTCGTAAAAATCTATAAGGGTTTAAAATACGTTTCTTTCGTTTAAAAAAACCCCAATTTCTTCGTTTCTGTGAAATTTAACATACCAACGGTGCAAAAAATTTATTTCTCAGATAAAAATCTACTTCTTATTTTAATTTGTAATTCAATACTTTTGTTTTGTACAACTTGATAAAAGTCTGACAGTAATATTTAATGTTCCTTCAGACATAAAAGAGTCCTATATAAAATTTTGATAAAGTTGCGACCCGCCATTTGACTGATGTTTTAATTGCGGCGCCCGGCCTCATGTAAGTTGGAAGAAACCCCTGGTATAGAGAAAGAAAGGATGCAAAAGACATACTTTTATGCGGGTGATCCTCCACATTTCCACAGCCGATCTCATTTTTAATAAGTCTTGCTTAGTACATGAAATTTGTGGATAGCCCATTATTGTTTTGAGCTTTCTTTCAAAAAGTACAAAAACTACTTAGAAAATTGCTTGATTTTAAATTTCTAGGTTATTTAAATACAGCTTTCATCATTAGACAAACCTACAAAATAAATTATCACGTACAAAACTTTTTAATTTTTTTTTTGCGCATGCGCAGTATAAAAGAAGTAGCTTAAATACTCACATCTTGCGCAGTTTTTAAAGAATTTTTTTAAGATCTTAAATCAAGAAAGTAATTTTTCATAAAATTGTCCATATTTCTATAAATATTCATTCATTACGAAACTTTATTCAGTTATAAAAAATAACAACTAACAACTAAAGTAATCGGTGTTTTCTGGCATAGGGTGTTCAAAAATACTTGTTTTCTTTCGTCATTTATTGTCGGTCTCCCAAACCCCTGAAAGATTTAAATCTTAATGCTAAGTATAAGAAATCGTATGAACAAAAAATACCTGTGAATTACAAAAAAAAAAAAAAAAATCTTTTAAGTGTTCCTTGAAAAATTTCAAAAAATTTCAAAAACTGAAATTGTCTCTTCCATTATTGTAGGGTAGCAGAGGAGAGTCGGGTAGCCCCCCCCCCACTTAAGGAGTATTGCTTATATTTCTGTATAATATTGAGTAATAATCAATATTTTTGTATGTTTCTATTGTGTTATCATCTAATTAAATAATGCAAAAGGAATAAACCAAAAAAAGAACAGTTCAACTTAAAAAAATAGAAATTTAAAAAAGCATGTTTTTCAGCTCTTTTCAAAATGTGTCGGGTAGTGTTTTTTCTGTTACTGTTTTTTCAGGTGTAAATGAAAATGACCAATGTATTGACAATAGATAAACACCATTAATCATTTTTATCACAAAATTATTTAAAACCAATTTAGTAGCTGTTAACATTTGCGCACTGTTCCATTTTCCACGATTTGTAAATTTTTTCTTGAATTTGGGCATTTTCGAAGAAAAAAAACTAAAATAAAAATTATTCTTCAAATAATAATGCTAAAAATATTATGTTATATAAACAATTAAAATAAATATCATACCGGTATTGTGAAATAGGCGAGAAAAGAAATACAAATACCACCAAAACAATTTTAGAAAAATTACAAATTGACTTTGTATTTTGATTGCATTCAAATGTTTCTGTAGACTGATTCATTCGCAAATAAGTGAAAATAAATAAGTATGTGAATAGCATATCATAATATTTATGATTTCTTGATATTAAATTTAATTTGGATATATCAATTAAATTTTAAAAATATTTAATTTGCATTTTTAAATATATAAATTTATGTTTCATATAATATTAAAACATATATTTGTTTCAAAAATGCATATAACATTCAAATTTGAGGCAATAAAATAATAATCTTAGCAACCGTACATTTATCGACGAAATAAAATTGAACCGTGATACCCGACATTCATGTGAGCGGGGCTACCCGAAATCCAATTTTTTTTGTAAATTTGTAATTACTCGAACAATTTTTCACATATAAACTTCTTTCTTTGTGCAAATTAAACTTAAGACTACATACTTTAATGTTGTATGTATAGAACAAATTATTTTTTTAGTATTAAAATGAAGTTTAATAGAAACATTCAACCAATTTTTCTTAATTTCATGACTACTGTATTCAACATATTTTCAAAACTATTGTTTACCATGTTACCAGCTGCATAAATACTTGAAACTTTGAAAATAATCTTTTTTCAATAGAACAATTAATGTCCGATGGCCCATTGACTTGAAAAAATATTCTATACATATGAAATTGACTGTGGACGGGGCTACCCGACTCTCCCCTATATATTTATAGTCACCATCGCCATAAAATGCATTTAAGGGGACAGTAACAACTGGGACAGGAGTGACAAAATATTGAAAAATAATATTTTGCATACTTAACAACATTATGGTTAATAACCTCATTTTTGTTCACAACATTAAGGTTAACAATCTCATTATGGCTAATTAACTTATTTTAGAAATAGTCCTAAGAAAGGTTATTACGAGCTGAATATTATTTAAAAACTAAATAATGAAAGTAAAATAATGTACAGAAAAGGAACAGTACTGACGTCTGATAAAAAAATATTCTTACTTTTAATGAGATTGGGATGCAAATGTCCTTAGCATATATTTTAAAATATTTTCCTTTGTACACTCTATTACAAAAAAATCGACGCACCAAGAAGCAATCATCCGATTGCTTTGAAATTTCGTATGCATGATTGTTTTGAACAGATATGCAAATGATTAAAATTTGGTGTCCAAGGAACGAATATCGAACGAATAACGAACTGGCGCATCGGAACTGCCTGCATACTGCCGAGCCAGATTACAGTGGTGCATGGCTCGATCAGGCTGGAATGATGCCGACTAGGGACGTATAGTCTTTAGCGACGAATCCCGCTTCCAACTGTGTCCTGACTAGGACTGGGCTATAAATCGATGTATCGAGACATATCGATTTAACGCATATATCGGCAAGACGATACAGCCGCTTTCATTCAAGGCGATGCATCAGAAATCTGATTTAAGCCGTCGAGTAAAGACAACGAGCGTAAAACGATATAGCGATATAAGACACACAAGGTTATAAGATAACGATATAAGACTCTTCTCTTACTTTCCGATGTCGACTCGCGCTGTGGAAGACGATGTTCGTTTCGTTATATTGAAATGGCCTTGATTGGTGAGCTGTAGAATCAGAATCAGAGTTTTGAGAACACATATCGTTATATCGCATGTTCCTTTTCGCACCTCTTAACTTTTTTTTCTTTGTCGCTACTTTTCTTGTAGATTATTTTCAGTGGGACAAACTTCGTGATCGCCGATGTTACCTTGTTCTGAAGGCAATCTATTATTGAAAAGAATACATAAAGAAGAGTTTCTTCATTAATTAGATAGGCTTTTTTTAAAAAAAACTTTTTATTTTTAATGAAAATTATCGGCAATCTAATTTTGGCGCCCATAAAGAATTGAATTTGTTAGGCTATTTTTTTACTTTCTTTTAATTGATTAAAAACTTTTTGGATGAAACTTCTAATAATTTAATGAGTTTTTATTACTGATTTTAAATTTATAAATCTTGTTGTTTTTATTTTTAGAAATAAAGATAAAACAAAATTTATTTTTGTCGTTTGGATTTGGAC
>NC_092205.1:20134691-20151295 GCF_043381705.1 Parasteatoda tepidariorum
TATTTAACGATAGGTGGCGGTCGCCACAGTATCACTAACTTCAGGAAAGGTAAAGTGGTACGAAGAACAGAAGATGACATTTTCTAATTTAAAGAAGGCTTTATGCAATGCTTCAGCTTAGTGTTCACTAAAATTGGGTCAGCCAGTCCATGTTCATACGAATGTGTTACCTAAAAGCACTTAGATGGTAATTTTAAGCCTATCACTTTCGCCAAAAAGTTCAACAGGGCAACGATTAAAAAATTAGCATTTGCAGTGTTATTAGGGCTAAAAAAAATTGACAATTGGTTACATGGATCAGCGTTGGAAGTGGTGACGGATCACGATCTTTTTAAGTATTTAACAGAGAAAACGCCAGCAAGACAAATCAGGGCTAGTTATTTACTTGTAAACTTATAACAATACCGGAATATCAATTCTGCGAGGTTTGATTTCTGTTTTCATTGCTTATGATAGTTTGAACTAATTATATATTTTTTTTCGTTGTTGACGTTTTCTAAGTTTAGTGCCAGATCACCCGGCTACTCCTTGACGATTTGTAAGCATAAATTAAGGCAGGCGTTCTCCAATTTTTCCAGACTGCTGCTTTCTTACGAGTTACTAGTCTCTCCACTGCACTCCATATTTGTCCTAGTTATATTTATTTTCTACATATAACAACAATGGAGCAGATGGAAGTTAGTGAAGCAAACGGAAGCATAACCGATACAAATCATACTTGAAATCCACCAAAAAGCAAGGAATAACAAGGTATGCCATATTTTCTTTTCAAATGCAATACTGCTAACAATGACTCCTTCCAAGTAAAATCGACCAATGGTCGTTGACGGCATGTTACAGATTTTCATGAAATTGTTTTTTCTTGAAAGGTCTTGATGAAAAGTGACGTTATGTTTTTGAGAATTTATACAATACTACAAGGGGTTCGTTTTGAAAATTGACTCAATTAAATAAATTGGCGTAACTATAAATTTTAACTAGCGCGTTGAAAATGCTTCCTTAGAAAGAATCAGCACTAGGTATTTAAGCTATTAGATTACTTAAAATATTTATATAAATTTTAAAATGTTTTATTATAGTAATTTTTGGAAAAAAAAATTTTTTTGGCTTATTTCAAGAACGTTTTATTGGGAAGATGCACCTTTTATAAACTCAATTTTTTTTTCATAACGTTAAATATAATTTAAACATAAAAAAAAATTAAGACGGTGTTTCTGTCTGTAAAAAAAAAGTTGTTTTTAGCCAAACTTATTTAAGATTTTTTTCAGCAAAAAGAATAAAAATTTTTGACTTCAGTTTTTTCCTTGTAATGTTAAATGTGATAGTTTTAAATGTAAAAAAAAATTAAAAAATGTTTTTTGGTCAACAAAAAATAAAAAGTAGTATTTAGCTAAATTAAATCAAAGTTTTTTTTTCTTTCCATACTGGTAGGTTCCGCTCACCAACCATCGTAAATGCCCTTCGTTCTTCATTGTTTTGTTTAATTAATGGTCGATTAAATAAATCATTTTGACTTTAATTGATATCATAACTTTGTGTAAGTTTCTTTAGTTAATAGTAAAGAGAAGAAAGGATACCTGAATTTGAGAAATAATTAGTATTCGAAAAAAAATGTTTAAAACGTAGAAATTTTATTTATTATATGTATTCTTGTTTTATTACTTTTGACAAGCTTGAGTTTATAAAATGAAGATTGCGAGATAGTTAAATTTGTAGAGAGAATTAAATAAATAATTATGATTTAAAACAAAAAAAGGCTAAAAAATATCACAAGAAAAGCACATGACATTGCAATAGTTTCGAAAATACACTTGTGTATTTAATAAATGATATTGCCCTATTGGCCCTTTTAGCACTTCAAATTTCAACTATTCTTTGCATTTCCACCTACTGCAAAATGGTTCACATATTTATTTTACTTTAAAATTATTCGATAATATTTCACAAACTAACTATAGAAATGTTAATTTTTTTTATTCAATGTTTTGTAAATGTTTCACACTCCAATGTAATTAAAAGTTTCCCAAGTCTTGCGCAATTAGGCAATGCAACGTAATGCAAAAGAAAAAAAAGTCTGAAAAAAATTCTTGAAAAAGCACTTAAAATTTCTAACAAATTGAAATTTTATAATCTAAGTTCAATTAAGTTCATAAACAAACTTAGTTCTTTCCGCAATCAAATTTCAAGGTAGTTGCTTTTCTGAGGCCTGAAGGGTTGCACGCTTGGTGGTTTTTGCTGCAAGTTTTAATCAAATCTTCTATATCTTTGTCTACACACCTTTGTATATTCTAGTTCCTATGTTTAATAGTTTCAACGCATAGAAACTGAATGTTACTGTAAGCTGAACATTCAATGCAGTGGCCGCAGGTTTTACAATTTTTTTTCCTTGTCAAGTTAAATGTCATATTTTACAATGCATGAAAATCAGGAAGATGTTTTTTTTTTATCGACAGCGGGAAACTTTGTCATTTTGACTATCTTTTTTTAATTATTTGGAATTAAAACAAAAATAATAACTTTCTGTGCTTTTTTACTCAGAAATACAATGTTTAACATTATGTGAAAAGAATTGAGGTCAAGATATTTTGTTGTTTTGCCAAAAGAAAACCTTAATTTTGGTTAAAAACCACTTATAACTTTGCTGACCAAAAACTAAGAAAAAAATTTTTTTACACTAAAAATATGACATTTAACATGAGAATAAGTTCAAAAAACATTTTTTTAGTCGTATAGAAATCTTGAATTATTTTGGATAAAACAACTTTTAATTTTTTTTTACTGACCAAAAGCTAAAAATACCCTCGTCACGAGGAAAAGACATTTAATATGAAAAAGTCAAGTTCGAAAACTTTTTTGCTATAAGGAAATCTTGATTTATTTCGGATAAAATCACTTTTTATTTTTTTAACCGACCAAAAACAAAATACCCTCCTGATTCGTTGATTGAAATTGTCCTTTGCTGTTAAAAAATCTTGAATTATTTCAGGGAGAAACCACTCATTTCTTTTACTACGCAAAAACAAAAAGCATAATGAAGAATAAAATTATGAGAAAAATTGAGACAAAAAATCTTTGTTTTTGTACTTTAAGAATTATTGCTAAAAAATCACTTTTTATTTTTTTAGACAAAAAACACCTTCCCAATTTTTTTAACTTCTTGAAAAGTATATTTAATATCGTGAGGTCATTACTTTCAAGCAAAGAAATAGTTTTAATAAAACTTTTCTTTTTAATTTTGTTTATATATACAGCTTTTAGACAGCTTAACTACATAGTGTTGCCTTATTAAAAAATAGGCTCATAAATTAAAAAGAGTTTTCTAACGCTGGAGCCATCATCTGTTGTAATGCCGTTTTCTTTTTATTTGAAATAATTTTCAAAATGGGTCTTTAATCATAGTTGTGGTCTGAAAATTCTGAAAAAATTATTTTGGCCATTTTTCGATAAAATCTTTTTTTTTTAAAGTTTCATAAAAATCTGTGACCACAAATGAAACTTTAATAAGATGGTAGTTATAATCATAATTATTAATAATAAAGTGAAATTACCAACCTAACTTAATTGTATTGTTATCTCCTTCAGCGCCCAACATGGACGCTAACACACTCTGGTGGGCGGTGTGAAATTTAATGGAAGCGCTATCTATTGAAAAAACTACCCTCGCTACAAAGTCTGGGGCCATCTTCTGAACAAGAAATGGCACATTTCATAGAGGTGAGCTTCTCTGTCCCCTAATTCTCTTTTTTTAGTCAACCCCAGCCAAAACCTGTCTCAAATTCTGATTTATCTGTACTTGAAATCCTCGTAACCTTAGTCACCACCACTGTTTCAGACGAATGGCGAGGGGAGTTCGTTCTACACACAGTGATTATGTACTTAAGGGATTTAAGAAACTATGAATGAAATGAGCATTGAATACACATAAAAATACACTCATTTTGTGTTTTGATATCGAAGAACTATATACATTTTTAACTTGGCCCATAATACTTGTTATTAAAGCAAATTTGAACTAATGGTCATAAAAAACACTTTTAAATTATGAAAAAATATAGTACTGTATTACCATTTAAACTTAGAACGGCGCCCTGATAATCGTATGAATTAAACAAATTTTATTCCAGTTTACTTCATATTTCGTCAAAAAAGTCGATTTATTCGTAAAATTAATTTCCTTTAAAAAAATCAAGAAATCTATTATTTTTATTTTTTTAAACTTATTTTATGAAAAAAGTTTTGACAATATTTTTAAGCTAATTTGCAAAATAAAAAATATCTGAATTATTTTTTTTCTTTTTTTAATAATTTAAAGATATATTATCAACAAATAATTATTTTCGGATTTCCCATCGCAAACTTTAAAATATATGCTTCATTCAGCATTTGTTCTAAATAAGCACAGGAGATAAATTGCGGATAGACTTAATAATTATTTATTTTATCATAATAAGATAATTTTGAATAACACAATGTGATGCTAAACGTCATCACTGAATTCTTATTTTTATTATAGCAAAAATAATATTTATTTAAGTATTTAATTTTAACTGTAAAGTGAAATATTCAGGGTTATCACTCTAATCTGGAAAAAAAAATTCCCCGTGTTTTCCCTGTACTTATAATATATTAAGAGGAAACACACGACCACTGTGAGAGTTATATTGTTTTAACTATATTAAACTTAATTACTGGAGAAACTTAAGGAAGAAAGGAACAGTTGAACATACTTAAAACAAATAATGCAATAGTAAATGAACTAGTTTAATATAGCTGAAATATCATCCTTAAATAATCCATAGAAACACTTTGAGGGGTTACTATGTTTTAAAACAGCGGTTCTTAACCTATGGGTCGTGACCCAAAATTGGGTCGCGAAGCATATTTCTTGGGTCGCACTGAGTCGAACCAAAAAAGTTAGTAATACACCAAATAATAAGTAATACCAACACCTCCTAGAAGAAGTCATTGTGGCTTACTCAGCCTAGGCTTAATGAGGTACCTGCGTAACTCTATACCCTTAATCCTCGTTCATAATGAAGTAAAGAAACTTGCTTCATTCCCGACTCTTAATTTACTTGTTGAAGACAATAATATTGATAGCACAGATTTTGAAATACAGAAAATTATTATTAATTATTTAGAAAAACTAATAGCAGACTTTGATCGATATTTCCCTGCAGACGATGTTTTCAAATATAATTGGGTTCGAATGCCATTTAATTTTGATGTAAGTGATTTGCATGAGGAATTTGTTAATATTAATTCAATTTCAAGAACAATTAATAGAAATACAAAGTGACCAAGCACTTCGATACAATTTCTGCAAAAACACTGAATCTTTATGTGCTTTCTGGTTAAAATTAAAAACCGAAAAGCCAATAATTGTTAAAGAAGCCCTAAACGTATTATTGCCCTTTTCAACAACATATATGTGTGAGGCTGGGTTTTCGGCTCTGTGTGTAATCAAAACAATTACCGGAACAAGATAAATCCTGAAATAGATATAAGGTGCTCCTTGACAAGCATTCAACCGAGGTTTGAAGATCTTTCAAAATGTATTCAAGCACAAGGTTCTCATTAAAACTGTATGACTTGCATTTAAAATTTAAAAGACTTAACATATGTATTGATATTTCTTTCTTTTTTTTAGGAATAAGTTAAAATGTCAATTATTTTCAAAAAGTTTAATATATTTTAATTTAGTCAATAAAAATTATTAAAAACACTTGATTATTAATTTAATTTTCCTTGGATCAAAAAGTACTTTTGTTTATCTTTATTATTAAAAAATAAATAAAGAATTTGTAAGTTAAAAAGAATCATCATCGTAGGATTGAAGATTTTTTAAAAATACGATCTAAAATAAAGCAATGAAAAAATTGTGACTTTTTTTTGGGTCGCGACATGAACATATTTCTCAAATTTGGGTCGCGGCTTAAATAGGTTAAGAACCACTGTTTTAAAAGACGAAATAAGAAACAAAGTCCCATTTATTTTCCCCAATTACTAAAGGTGAACTTAAATTCCCTATATTTTCCTGATTCTCCCTGTGGAGTGGCAACCCTGATATTGTATTTATTTTTTATACAACCACTTAACTTTTGAGTTATTCTCCGGCGGAGAATCAGAATAAAAAAAAACCATACCAATCTTAATAGGTAATACTTTCCATAACTCTGGTAAACTATGATCTGTTAAGTGAGCTCACGTACAAAGCAAGGAGTAGAATGCGTGACGGGTAACTATGCTGATCAATGGAATAAATTTTCATATCTTAACATTAAGCACGATATTTGCTTTTAACAATATTGTTGTTGCACATGTTTTGAAAAAACCTAATATCACCTAGATATTATGTACCAAAAAAGATAAGCAACGTTAGTTTTTCCTCTTTCATTAGTAACAGATTACAGTTGAAGATTAATAATAGACTTTGTCATCGGCATCTTGTGGCATGCTAAGCAAACCCGCACACGTTAGTTAGGCTCTTTTGAGCCAAAAGTATATTTATTCTCCAAAGACTGTATTACCAAAACTAGATCGAAATTGACAAAAGATTTCTCTATTAAATTTTATTTTTGAATAAACGCTTTACTTTAGCTAATTCTTTGGATTGGTTAAAGTAAAAATTAAGCTATAATATACATTTTCAAGGGCAATTAATTATTTAAAAGAAAAAACAACATAGTTAATAATAAGCCACAATAGTTTTGATGACATAGTGACCTTTTTGATGATTATATACAGTCATAAATAAATTTCACAACTGTTTCTAATCGCAGAAAGTCTACAACTAGTCACTCACTCAATTAACTTTGACAAATATTCATTGCGATTTTCAGGTGTATATTTTGCTAAGAATTCGAAAAATTCCAGAGTTTTGTTGTGGCTTTCTTCTGCAGCTTTCATTCCTTTTTGGATATCATCTCCTCTAAGATTTTCTGAATATTGTCTCTCATTGCAAAGCTCTTCATATGTTTCAGCTCTGCATTTCATTTGCATCAAACGCCGGCGGTCAAGAATCAGCTCATAACTACCCTGGTTATTCGTACGAGCTGTTCTGCCTTTAATTTGCATCTCCTCCTTTTCGTCTAAAGAGAAGAATGTCTGAATGACGTGCACACCACCATTTTCTTCGACACTTCTGTCGTTCGACTTGTAGTCAATACCACGACCCATAGTCTTTGTAGCTAGCGTCACAGTTTGTGCAACGCCAGCCTCGTTAATACGCCACTGTAAAGTTTTTGGATCTTCGTTTCCTGTTAGCGTATACAGGCGATCGATGCTAGACTGATACTCGCTTTGGAATAACTCCATTTCTGTATCCGTTTCGAAAAAAACCAATACAGCTCGATTGAGGTGAACGTTTTTAGAAATACTTTCGAATATCTTTGTCAGCCAACTCGTGTTTGAGTTTAAAATAGATACATGCTCGAGGGGGTAAAAACAAGTTTTCGCTCTCCAAAGAAGGAGGGCATAGCAGACAGGGTTTGAATACCATAATTCTTCAAGGAGTTTTTTTCTGAGTCATTTAAATTCAACAGTGTTCCACTTACTCCCAGAATGCTTTGGTATCTTAAAGGTAGGCTTGCATATGAGATAGACCCCATTTTCAGTAGCAAATATCCAAAATTTGAATAACTATTATCATCATAGTTTTCCTTTTTGAGCCTAAAATAGTTAAATGAATTCTGATAAGATACATATACCTTTGTACGGTATTGGAAATATTTATCTTTGAAACAAATAGATCCCTGCTGGTTGATTTTAAATTGACCCTTACGATCAGCATTTTTAAAAACATATATCGCATCTATAACCATTCTTTCCAATTCCTTCTCAAATAAAACAGAGGTAGTTTTCAATAAATGTCTAAAATCAACGTAATTTTCATCTTTTAGCAACTCACTTATGAACACACTGATCTGTTCCAAAATATTATTTTTTTCCAAAACTCCATTCTGGACAATGTCCCAGATTTTAGGCTGGATTTTCAGCAGAGCTGGAACAGCTACTCCTACAATAGGAGAGAAAACAGTTCCGTAAAAATCCTCTGAGAAAAAAACATCCACCTCATCAATTAAAAGAACTCTTTCAAATTTCTGGATAGTACTAACAACCGGTGTTGTAAGATTGTTTAAAACCAAATCTTGAATAACGGATGCTAAAGATACCACTACCCCATCAACTTTACGCAATAAAGTTTCTTTAGCCATATACTCAAACGTATTGTAGCTTACCTTGTTTCCTACATTGAACCTATGAAAAGTTTCGAAAAATGATTTGAACCTAGTTTTATCACGCTGTGCTAAATAATCGCTATAACAAACTATACAAGCTTCACTACCTGTTAATGCAACTAAAGCTGAAATAAGAGCTAAAATGAGGGATTTTCCTTGACCCGTTAAGACTTGAGCAAAATGTTTAGGAACTCCAACAGAGTCTTTATCAACTCTCAAAAGCCTAAATATGCACAGAATTTGAACGCAGTGTGGCTCAATTTTCTTTTTAATACCGGACACATCCTCAGACTCTTGCAAAGACCAAACTGCAGCTAAATTAGCCAACAAAACTGGTAATGAATTTAGTTTAAAATTCGATGACCACTGATGTAAAGGCAATTTTTTTACCTTTTTTAGTTGATCTTCCATGTCATTCAAAATTTCTGAAATTTCGAAGTTTTCCAAAGAAAGGAGCTTCTTAGAATATCGGTCATAGCAATCTTCTAATATGGTTTTATCCATCATGGTTTCAAACCCACTTTTTTTAGCTTTACTCACTTCCTGTTCGCAGAGATTTAAAGCAACCTGAATACCAATTTGATTTTGCTTTCTGACATAGACGTAAAAGTTTTCAACATTATCTAAACGTCTCTTGAAATCCCAGTAGGTATGGCTGTTCTGTACAACACAGTAAAAAGGTAACGTGCAATCTCTCAAGAAATGTTCCAAGTCCCTATAGTCAACTTGGTCTTCAAAATGAGTAAAGGAGTGTCCCACTGCAAGGAGTAAATCACCTGCTGATTTTACACTATCTTCATCACTCCAGCCAACTTTGTCTAGGGACATTCTTACAACATCCAACAACTTTTTTACTGCCTCGAGCAAAAAATGCTTCGGGATTGGTTTTTCATTCTGCATAAAAATTTCCACAAAATCTTCTGGTTCTATTACACGATAAGAGGTTACATCGTTCTTTGAAACCTCCTCAACAGCTCCTTCTAACTCAGGGAAATAGGAGAATTTAGACATAAACCATTGAAAATTGATGCCTTGCAGATGCTTCAAAAACTCGTTGTATAATCTTAAAAATTTAATTCTCACAGATACATCGATTTCCTTAAAAAATGCGTTTTGAACTATTTCCAATAACTTCTTCATGACCGATTCAACATCAGACTTAAATATGCTACATGGTATGGGAAGCTTTCCAACTATTGAATCTCTATGATCCCAATACTCATTATAAATCATTAATAGAGTAGCAAAATGATCAGATAAGGTATCTCTATCTTCAGCGATAAGTATACTGCTTATAACATCAATTTGTTTGTTTAAAATACTATGATCAATGCTAGTTAAAACCGAATAAATCGTACTGATATAGGGAGATATGCGGCTAACGAACTGTATGATGTTATGAGTAGCAACACGACAAGTTTCATGTCGTTCTTCTCTAACGTCTTGTATGAACTTTACAAACCCATTAAGTACTGGTAATGACAATTCTTTAAATCGGACAGCAGAATTGTCACACAAAATCGGTTCAAGACTAGAATCAACTATGTATAACCAAATAAGGCGTTCCAGAGACAGATTCTTAACTGTTTCCCAAAGAGATACATCTTCGTCTCCTTTCAGCAACTTAAATGTATAATTGAAATTATTTTGATAAAAATAAATTCCTGGTTCAAAAAATTTAATAAGTTTACACATTAGAAGATATTGTTGTTCGAGAGATTTGTTTAAAGGATCGTTAGTAGACCACGTTATAAATTCAACTGTCACAAGATCTCCATCATTAAAGGAAATCAATGTTTCGACTTCATTTGCGTTCTTGGAACGTATGTCAGAGACTGTATCATACAAACTTTTTAACAGGAAGAAATAAATAGGGTGTGTAATGGATCCCAATTGTTTCAGAGACTTGTTCTGATTTTCTACCTCAATTCGTTTAAAAAATTTGCTCCACAAGTTTTTAACAAAATCTGTGGGATGTCTCTCATTTGGATACTGTTCATTCATGAACTCCAACAAATCAGCAAACAGTTTAATGTCTTTTTTGCTGATAAATAGAATTTTTTTGTCAAGTAAATTGTTTACATTCACAACAAGGCAAACAAGTTTGAAGCTTTTGTTTGGGCATTCATTGATTAAATTCTTACGGTGAATATCGATTCCCTCCATACAAATATTTCTTATTCTTCCGAATAAATCCAGCATATCAGTCTTCGCACTAAATTTGGGGAAATTATGATTTCGAGTTGAAAGTTTAGATTCTATATGTCTCAAATGCTCTGCATTATCTTTGACTTCGTTTGATATGCTTTCAATTTGGATAATTTCTTTCAACAATATTAAAGGCTGATCCAAGGACAAATTATGAGACCTTACTATTTTCAGAAGTTGTATAAAATCTTCCTTGCAACTAAAATCATCTGAGATATTCTTAGCTCTTTCTTTTAAAGTTAACACGAAATTGTCATAAGCTTCATTTCTTTTAAATAATAATCCATCTTCATATATCTTAGTAATCGTAATCAGTTCAAACAGTTTCTTTTTATTTCGATGGAACGGAAGAGAGTAATTAAGTTCCTCTTTATCTGAGATCTCTATTCTAGCTACAAATGGGTCACAATTCTTTGAATCAACGCAATTCACAACCAAAAAACTTTCTACACCAACAGTTCCAAAAGATAACTGACAGCAAACATCAGAAAAATTAAGAACAACACTTCCAGAATAATGCAGTTTACCAAGCTTTTTTTCTATTGTAACATACTGACTTCTATTGTGACTAAATAATTCTTGACAATCAAAATCTTTGGATTCATTTTGGAAAGCGTTATTTTTCGTTTTATTAAAAATATTCCAACTGGAATTCCCGGAGCTATCACCAGATGTTCGAACTTGATGTGATTGGTATTTGCGATTTTCGTCCTCACTTAATTTCTGGTGTATTGTTTTCGTATTTAAGACCTGATCTTCACTTAAATTATTAAAATCCTTCGAATGTATATTCGCATCGATTGATGTCTTTTCCGAAGTTAGGGACAAATTTTCCTGATCATACTGATTGCTATCAAGCTCTTTATCAATATTGAAGTACTCGTTTGAAGATATATTTTCACTGCTTTGTTGCTTTACAGCGTACTTTTCAAACTGTTTTCTTAGCACATCGAATACAGATCTAACAGTCGGAAAAGATTGAAGCAACATGTTGGATTGGACAGTTGGATTGGGCACTTTCCGCTGATCTGCATCATTTGATCTTTCTTCGTCCATTGAATAAAAGCTTTTCTAATTTACTTATCGAGTAAAACGATTTTCTATTCCCTAGAAAAAAATATTAAACAGTTATATATATCAAGCATTTATTAAATTAAACATTACATACGTAATTATACATACGAAATTTGAACAGGTTAACAAAATAAAATGAAGAATGAAAAAAACCTTTTAAATAGAAATTTTAAAAAAATGAATAAAAATTGTTGTTAGAGATTCTATACAATTTAATTACACTTTAAAAAATTAGTTGTCAATTATAAGATATATAACTCGTCCTACATTTAGTTTCATTTTATTTTATTTTACTTACTGTACCTTTTAGTAGATAGAAATTAATATGAACTAAGTTATTACCAGATTGAAAACCATACGCTTAAAGAAAAAATACAAAAATGAGCAGACGTAACAAAAAAAAAAAAAAAAAACGAAATAAAAAAAAACGTTAAGTTGCCAATGAAAGAATAAAAAAAAAAAACTCAGGAAAACAGAGAAAGAAAGATGAAAAACATATAGAGGAAGAAAAAAAATAGAAGCCGAGAGATATATCAGGGTAAAATAAATGCATTTCTCTGCGTTATGGAGAACTGGGGAGGAGCTATGTCGTTGACAAGGGAATCATCAGTATTCAAATGAATAAAATAGGATTTCAGGGTATCAAAATTACAATATCATTATTCATTCCCATCATTTAAACATTCCTTCTAGCCTCTTCATAACGCGAGGAAAAGCATTTTACTGGGTGTTGTCTCTCAGACACAACTTTTTTTTCTTTCTATCTCTCTCGGCTTCAGTGGTATTTCTAGTTTTTGTTTTAACTTCTATTTTTTTTTTCATTTTTCGTTGGCAACTTTATACTTTTATTTCCAAATTATTTTTGTTCTGTTACGTCTGTCAGTCAAGTCAAGGAAATGGGCGCCTATCATTGATGCGCTTGAAACATGTCGACTGTTATTTCATTTTTGTTATTGTTTTTAAAACGTATGAATTTTTCAATCAAAAAATATTTCAGCGCTTGTTTTTTATCATTATTTAATTAAGAACAATGTTTGTTCAATCTTTCACTGGCGACACACATAGTCACCATTATTATACATAGTTCTTACTTTATTACGCTGATACATATTGTAATACATATTCTATTATTTTAATACATTTTTCGTTGTAATAACATTTTGACAATATTATTAGAGATTTCCTAAGATAACTGTACAGGTGGAGATATTAAAGGGTTTCAATTCCTGAAATTAACTTAACAGTATGTGTCAATAAGAACTTTTTTTCAAAAATATTGAATTATATATTCAATAGGCTGTTATCATCTTAGTTGTCGTTAAGAAATGTATTATAATATTCTAATTTGAAGTCTACTGCAATATATTCAGTAGAACAGCGGTTCCCAATTTTTTACTGCTACGGAATCCTAAATAACCAACCTTCCATTAGTGGAACCCCGATTTTATAAATAAATTTTAGTAAGGTAATTGCAAACGTTATAACCTATTAAAAGACTATTAAGAGGTGTGAAGATTTAATTGTTTTATTATTAATAATCTTAATCTTAAAGTATGCTCATGTCCAACAGTAGAATTCGCAGTCCTTGTGTAGTTAATCTAGTTAGGAATTTGGCTTTGGAACCTATACATAAGCTTGGTACATATACATATGTTTGGTGGAAAATGGTTATAAGGAAAACTCATTTCTTTACCAAAGAATTTAGATATTTTGATTTTAATACTAATGCAATGTTTATAAATGCTTCTTTTTATCATTTGTCCAACATATTGTTATTAGAAATATTATATTTTCCTTTAAAAAATGCCATTTCTATTTCATTGAAATAATTTCGTAAAAACAACCGAAAAATTAAATTATGAATAATAGGTTGGATTTTAATACAAGCGTTCAAACGCCCAAATGACGTTTTCATAGTTTTTTCGGAAGTTTTTGCAACTTATTTTCGTTTATTATATATTGATACATTTAATACACAAGTATTGAATCGCATATTTAAATGATCAATTTTGACGTGCCTTATTATTTGTGCCGATCAAATCATAACATTGAATCGTTTTCTCGGCATTTCCACATTGTTTTTTTTTGAAAATTCTAATATTTTCAATAAGATATAATTAAGACACATGAATCTGTAACACGCTTTTAAATTATCTCTGTTTGATGCGTTTTGTTTGTGCCAATTTTATCCTGATACGCTTTCCCACGTGATTTTTAAATGCCAGAATTTCTACAATATTTATTACGACACAGAAGTTTCGAATTGTGCATTTGAATAAATCATTTTCTGACACGCTTTTTTTCAGCTGATTTCATAGCAAATTTAAGTGATTTTTTAATAATTTTTCTTTGGCAGTTTTTGCTGAACTTTCCTACGCGATTTTGAAAATCCAGATATTTTAACTACAATATAACACGTGTTAGTTTCTGATCACCCATTTAAATAAATATTTCACTCGTGTCGATTTCACCACAAATACAAGTTATAATGGTTTTGTTTTCAATTTAAATCCTTTTAAACTAAATTCATTTTCTTTCATTAAAATATTTAATTTATTACTAAGTTGACTGATCAAAAGGATTAAATACATAGAAACCAATGTTAAAATAAAAACTAACATAAATGTCGTCAATATGTCTAAATACGCTAGTGGCTCATCGTTGGTCAACGTACTGTCCAAGTAGCCTCTTTACTCAAATAGGTTGCGCATCCCTGTAAGCAACGGATGGGGCAATTTGATAGCTATATTTGAGTTATAAAGAGAAAGCACACGTGAACTGTTCAAATCATAAGATGGTCTATTCACAAATTCTCCATTTTCTCAAGGCTTGGCTATCAAAAACATAATTTCTTAAGTGAACATAAAATCATGAAGAATCAAAACATCAATCAAGAATCAAAACGTCAATGAAGAAACGAACAATCGTGAAGACATCAAATATATAATTACATAATTTCATAAGAATTGGGTCAACTTTTGAACGCCTGTTCTAAAATGAAATTCTTAAGTGAGTAAAACTATGATAAAAATTTACATAATTTACCTGTAAAAGTATATGCTTCAACTTGAAAAAGAGGGTTACGAAATGAATACACGATCACCAACTAAAATAACGAAATAAAAACTTTAAAATAACAAAATGGTATTTTTCTGTAAAAATAACAAAATGGTATTTTTCTGTAAGTTCATTGCTTACATAGAAAAACAAAATGAACTGAAAGTTAAGCAGACATGTAAGATAGCACTGTTATCCAGTAAATACATTTCTATATTTTTCTCTTAACGAACTTTTTAAAGGCCTCATAGAGGGCTGGTAAAAAAAAATCAGACAAATAATTTATTTGTAGGTCTAATAATGGGCTATAGAAAAAATCAAGACATTACCCGAGTACATTTAAAACTGGAAAACGAAACAAAATAAAAAGGTATTTTCCGTATTTCTGTATAATAACTGAATTTTTTTTAAGAAAGTAAAATAAAACAAACTCTTTTTAATTTAAAAATTACTTGGTTTAGAACAGAACGTTTAAACAGTTTTTCAAAATAATTTTGTGAATTTTACACTGAACTACTCAAAATAGTTTGAAGGTCGATATATATTTTATTTTATAACAGTCGTTGAACAGCACACCCATTTCTGGGTTTACGACTACCAATATTCAACTCCGTATCCTTGTAATTATGATCCCAATTCAGAAGACAAGGGAGCTCCTGAATCAGTACCCCAGAGGTATGATTTGATATGGGAACATGGAGAACTTTGTGAGCCGACAGATTTAACATATATCAGTCACAATTTACTACATGGTCCTCGGTGGGCGGGGATAGAACTCGTGATCTGTTCGACATGGGCCCAGTGCCCTACCAACCATTTACTGCTTTTATTCCATTAACATCATTTTTACGTAATATTCCTTATAATTTTTGTAAAAGCATAAAAAAAAGGATTAAAATTTCACTTTGTTCTTTATTTGTATGCATTCTGAAAATTGCGAAGAATTATGATTTTTAAAATGTCATTTCGAAAAAGGCTGTAATTTACTACAAACATTGAAGTAGGGGTGGTTAACCTGCGGTCCGTTAACCCATGATGTGCGACCCGCGTCCTCAATCTGAAGAAGAAAAAAAAATCGGAAATTTGAAATTTACGTATTAAGTTTTTGACGCACCCAATCTCAATCAACGTAGTTCTTTGATCGCTTTTTTTTTCGATGGTTAACACCACGAATTTAAGCATATAGTTTTGAAAATCCCAATATTTTTAATATATCATTACTACGATATTCGAATTTTAGTTACCACTTTTGACGCTCTTCGCATGACTCGAATTCATTGTAAATCTAATGACTTCGGTAGATTGCTACCCATTTTCACGTAGTTTTTAAAAACGCGATTTTGAAAGTTATAAAACGCTTTATTTGTGCTAACATAATGGAAAATCTAAATGACTTTTGATCCTTTTTTCGGCAGTTATTGCTACGCATTTCCGTATGGTTTTTAAAATCTCGACATTTTAGCCCGATATTATTACGAATCGTGAGTAAATAATAGCTCATTTAGATAACCATTTTATGACATGGTTTATTTGTAGCGATTTTATCGCAAATCAAATTATTTTTCAATCGTTATTTTGGCAATTATTCAAATCGTTACACATTTTTACAAGGTTTCGAAAGTCACGATATTTTTTAAACGCTATTGCGACATTTTAATTTCAAATCCCGCATTTATATTTCATAAAATTTTGATGCGCTTTATTTACGCCAATTTCGTAGTAAATATAAAGGGATTTTAGTATTTTTTTAGGTAGTTATTACTACGCTTTTACCAGTGTTTAAAAAAAAAATTCTGATATTTTTATTTTCATTTTATGATTTGACAGCACACGAGATTTGAATCGCGCTTTAAAATAATTGTTTTTACGTGCTCTGTGCCAATTTTAACAAATATAAGAGGTTTTAACTCGCGAAATTCGATTGCGTTTTAAAGTTTTTTATAACGTTTCTTAAGAAAATCGACATCATTCCTAGAGAAAATAGAAAAAAACAAGATGTGTACAGTCCGCAAAAAAAAAAAAGAT
>NC_092205.1:20151795-20202598 GCF_043381705.1 Parasteatoda tepidariorum
AAAAGTTTTGAAACCGAAAAAGTGTCAAAATTTTTTTGCTCAAACTTCGGACATTATAAAATGCATTACTTGTAAATTTAATTTATCCATATATATTGGTGGTTAAAATACAGTTTACTCTCGATGTTTCAAAGTTGAAGAGAAATTTTCAAAATAAGTTCAGAGCTAAATATGTTTTGAAAAGTAGGAAAATATATTCTAAAATGCTACTCTAAAAAGTAGATCAAGGAAACATGAGGATAACAACTAACAAATATGTATGTAATGATTGTTGGCTATAAGTCTAAATGCAACAATTAAAATTTTATTTTTAAAAGTAAGAAAAAAATAATTATGCATTAAATAGAAAAAAAATTTAACTACAATAAACTTACATTGCAATTTTTCCGAAAATATTAATTTTTTTATTTCGAAAAGAGAATTCGACATAACAAGGTTTTGAGAAGGTCTGCTACGATGGAATGTATTCAAGGATTTATTTATTATTTTCTGATGCTGCAGTAACACATTTGTTGAGTAGAGTTTATGTAGTTTTAAATAATTATTGATTTGTCTTTTTCCTTTGATGTTATAAGGGATTGACCCCTGTTAACAATACCATAATCAAGGAATTTTTAAACAATAGATTAAGGGAGCATTCATTGAATTGCTTTTTTTAATAAAATGCTAAGTTGTATTTTAGTTTTAAAGTTATTGAAGATCTATTTTATAAAATTATTTAATTAAGAATGTTTTGAACTCGATTATTAGTTATTGGCAGGAATGGATGTTAGCTATCTTCTAAAGTGTGGATCCCGACCTGGTCGTAGAAAAATTTTGCAGGGTCGCTAAATAAATTTCAATGTACAAAAATATTTTTTAACTTCTTTTATTTTGCATCAGTTAGACACAAGCAATAGTGATTGAGTGTGTATTTATACTCTTTTCATATAGCTTTAGCACCAACGCGTTGTGCTGCTAACATTGCTAAGTCTTTCCACGCACGCACTTGCACTTTACTTGTTGTCCACATGCCGAATTGACCGATCAGCAAAAAGTGTTTTAAAACTGAACCATTTTTGGTAGCGCTATTAAAAAGACTATTCAAGAGTAAGCGAAAAAGCGATACGAATTTTCAAGCTTTTGTCACCGATTATGCTTGTGAACCTGTGTTCTCAGCCTGGGTGTACTTAAAAAATAAGTATCGAAACAGATTGGATGTCAAACCTCATGTGAGAAAAAAAAGTAGCATCATTACCTCCTAATTTTAAATTGATATGTGATGACCTTGGCGAACAAAGAGCTCTCGTATCCTTTGGCCAAGGTGATAACAAACAATGTCATCCTTCGTACTGAGGACAAAATATGTAGAATCAAAGTTTACTAAAGTTATAAATGAATATAACTGTTAATTTTTTAATTACTTATATTTTTCTTGGTATAATTGTTTTGAAATTTTTCGTATGAAATAAAAAAAATTCTGCCAATAAATGAGTTTTTTTTTTTCATAAGGTGGTGAATCACGAAAGATTTTGAAACCTCCTACCGGACTGCAGTCAAAAAAGTGTGAGAAACACTGAGCAACCTGATACTGGTAATTCTTTTTTCATGAAAAGTGACTATATATAAAAATTATCAAATTATTTTGAGTTGTTCCGTGTCCAATTCAGAAAATTATTTTGGAAACTGCTTAAACGTTGTGTTCAAAACCAAGTAATTTTGAAATTAACAAGAGGCTGTTTTGTTTTATATTTTTCTTTAAAAAATTTCCGTTATTATACTGAAGTACATTTAATAATACCTTTTTATTTTGTGTCATTTTTTCGTTTTAAATGTTCTCTGGTAATGTCTTGATTTTTTTTCTATAGCCCATTATTAGACCTATAAATAGATTATTTACCTGACTTTTATTTATCCCTTTATTAGGCCTACAAAAAGTTTGTTTGAAAAAAAAATATAGAAATATATTTACTGAAAAACGGTGCTATCTTACCTGTCTGCTTAAATTTCAGTGCATTTTGTTTTTCTATGCATGCAATGAACTTGCAGAAAAATACCTTTTTGTTACTTTAAAGTTTAATTGTTCGTAATGTTAATTTTTATTTAAACATTGGTGTTCTATGCATTTAATCCTTTTGATGATAAGTCAACTTAGTAGTAAATTAAATATTTTAATGAAAGAAAATGAATATAGTTTAAAATGATTTAAATTTAAAACAAAACCATTATAGTGCAAAACAAGATTCAAAATTAATTAAATTACTTCAACATTAAGATATTTATATGTAGTAAATTTTTAGAAATAATAAATGCTTAATTTTTTATATCTAAATAAAGCACTTTTTAAGTTACAAAGATTAAGAGACGAAATTACTAAGAGTGAGCAATTAAAAATTTGCGTTGCCTCCACTTTTCGAATATCGTTTGAATACAGTGTGGCGGCATGGTATCTCGTACGCACAGTGTGCTAAGTGCCGAAAAAAATGATAGAAAAATATCTTGTATTTGTGGTGAAATCGACACGAGTAAATTGCATCAAAAAGTATTTATTAAATAGGTGATTAGAAAGTCACACGTGCTATAATAATACTGTAGTTAAAATGCTGGATTTTCAAAATCGCGTGGGAAAGTTTAACAAAAACTGCCAAAGAAAAGATGATTAAAAAAATCACTTAAATTTGCTATGAAATCAACTGAAATAAAGCGTGTCAGAAAGTGATTTATTTAAATGCACAATTCGAACATTCTGTGTTGTAGTAATATTGTAGTAAAAATTCCGACATTTTAAAAATCACGTGGAAAAGCGTATCAGGATTAAATTGGCACTATCAGAACGCATCAAAAAGAGAATTTAAAAGCGTGTTTCAGTTTCATGTGTCGTAATAATACCTTGCTAAAAATATTAGAATTTTCAAAAAACCATGTAGAAATCTGCTGCAATAACTGCCGAAAAAACGATTCAATATAACGATTTAATTGGCGCAAATAATGAGGCACGTCAAAATTGATCATTTAAATATGTGATTCAATACTTGCGAATCATACGTATTAAATGTATCAATTTTAAAAAAACTAAAATTAGTAAGAAAAACTATCAAAAAGTCATTTGGACGTTAGAATTATTGTATTAAAATCCATCCTATAATTCATAATTTATTAAATTTTTCGGTTTCTTTTATGAAATTATTTCAATGAAATAGAAATGGTATTTTTTAAAAGAAAATATAATATTT
Organism: Parasteatoda tepidariorum; assembly: GCF_043381705.1. Classification (NCBI taxonomy): domain Eukaryota; kingdom Metazoa; phylum Arthropoda; class Arachnida; order Araneae; family Theridiidae; genus Parasteatoda; species Parasteatoda tepidariorum. The sequence continues at coordinate 20,155,008 of NC_092205.1, forward strand.
CTAATAACAATATGTTGGTCAAATTATAAAAAGAAACATTTATAGACATTACATGAGTATTAAAATCAAAATAAAATATCTAAATTCTTAGGTAAAGAAATGAGTTTCCCTAATTACCATTTTCAACCGGACATATGTACATGCGCCAAGCTTTTGTATATGTACCAAAACCAAATTCATAGCTATACTTGATATAGCAGAAGGACTACGAATTCAACTAGCAGACATAAACATACTTTTAAGATTATTAATTGTAAAACAATTAAAAATCTTAATACCTCCAATTTAATATTTAAAAATAGTCTTTTATAGGTTATAACGTTTGCAATGACGTTAATAAATTTTTTTTTATAAAATCGGGGTTCCGACGATGGAAGTTTGATTATTTAGGGTTTTATAGCCGAAAAAAATTGGTAACCCCTGTGCTATGGAATCTTTTCCAGTGGACTGCAGATTGGAATATTATAGCGCATTTTTTAATGAAGCTAAGATGATAATAGCATATTGAGTATAATTATTTTTCGAAAGTTCTTATTGACACATACTGTTAATTTTAATTCCCGAATTGAATTACAAGTCCTTTAATATCTGCATTTGTATATTTATTTTAGAAAATCAATGATATTGTCAAAAAGTTATTTTAACGAAAAATGTATTAACATAATAGGGTATGTATTAACTTGAAAAAAAATTGGAACTGTAATATTGATTATGTGAGTCGTAGTGATTGTGTGAGATTCTTATGGCCACATCTGTCAGCAGAGAAAATTTAAATATGTAGAAGTGTAAGATTGTACAAACATTGTTCTTAAATTAAATAATGATAAGAAACTGAAACGGTGAAATATTTCCTGATTGAAAGCTTTATATGCTTCAAAGTAATACTTAAATGGAATGACCGTCGATATGTTCAATCGCATCAAAAATATTCACCCATTTCAATGACTTGACTGACAGACGTAGCGGAACAAAAAAGTTTTGGGGAAAAAAACTTGAAAGTTGCCAACGAAAAAGGTAAAAATAAAAGTTAAGAACAAAACTAGAAATACCACCGAAGCCAAGAGAAAAAAAAAAGATGAAAAACTGATCAAGAGAGGAAGAAAAAAAAACAGTGCCTGAGAGACAAGTCATAGTAAAATGCATTTCCACGCGTTATGGGGAGGTTGGGAGGAACTACTGTCGTTGACAAGAGAATCAGAATTCAAATGATTAATGCTATTGGCATGTTGACACCCTGGAACCTTACTTTATTAATTTGAATACTGATGATTCCCTTGTCAACGAGATTAGCTGCTCCCCAGTTTTCCATTAAACGTGGAAATGCATTTTACCCTGATTTACCTATCAGCCAACTATTTCCCCCCCCCCTTGATCTGTTTTTCATCTTTCTTTCTCGCCTTTTTTTTTATCGGCAACTTAACGTTTTTTTTTTTTTTTAATTATTTTTGTTTTGTTACTTCTGCCCATTTTTGTATTTTCTTAAGCATATAAAGTTTTCAATCTGTTAATAACATAGTTCATGTAAATTTCGATCTATTAAAGTGTACAGTAAATAAAATAAAATAAAACTTGGTATATTTCTTATAGTTAACAACTAATTTTTACGACTGTAATTAAATCGTTTATAATTTCTAACAGCTCCTTATGAAACATATAATACCAATATTTACTTTTTTTTAAATTCTACTTAAAACGGTTTTCCATTCTTCATTTTATTGTTTTAACCTGTTTAAATTGTGTGATAAAGGATGTGTGTAATGCTTCATTTAATAATTGCTTATATTTGCTTAATATTATTTTTTCTTTTTAGGGAATCATTAGAAAATCAGTTGACTCTCTTAAATATATTAGAAAAGCTTCAATGCAATGGAAGAAAAAAGATCAAATGACGAAGATCAGCATGAAGAATTAACTGTCCAATCCAACAAGGTGTTTCAATCTTTACCGAAAGTTAGATCTGTGTTCGATGTGCTAAAAAAACAGTTTGAAAGGCACGCTGTAAGGCAACCAAGCAATGAAAATATACCTTCAAACGAGTTCTTTAATATTGATAAAGAACTTGATAGCAGACAGAATGAGTGGGGAAATTTGTCCCGAATTTCGGAAACGACAACAATCAATGCGAATATTCATGAAAATGATTTTAATAGTTGGAGTAAAGGTCAGGTCTTAAATACGAAAACAATACAGCAGAGATTAAGTGAGGACGAAAACCTCAAATACCAATCAGATCAAGTTCGAACATCTGGTGATGGCTCCTGGAATTCTAGTTGGAATATCTTTAATAAAACGAAAAATCACGCTAGCCAAAATGAATCTAAAGATTTCAGTTGTCAAGAATTATTTAGTCACGATAGAAAACAGTATGTAAAGATAGAAAAGAAGTTTGGTAAACTGCATTATTCTGGAAATATTGTTCTTAATTTTTCCGATGTTTGCTGTCAGTTATATTTTGGAGCTCTTGGTGTGGAAAGTTTTTTGGTTGTAAATTGCGTTGATTCAAAGAATTGTGACCCATTTGTAGCGAGAATTGAGATCTCAGATGAAGAAGAACTTAATTACTCTTATTCGTTCCATCGTAATCAAAAGAAACTGTTGGAACTGATTACGATTACTAAGATATATGAAGATGAGTTATTATTTAAAAGAAACGAAGCTTATGACAGTTTCCTGTTAATTCTAAAAGAAAGAGCTAAGAATATTTCAGATGATTTTTGTTGCAGAGAAGATTTTTTACAGCTTCTGAATATAGTAAGGTCTCATAATTTGTCCTTGGATCAACCTTTATTATTATTGAAAGAAATAATCCAAATTGAAAGCATATCAAATGAAGTCAAATATCATGCAGAACGTTTGAGACAGGTAGAATCTAAACTTTCAACTCGAAATCATCATTTCCCAAAATGTTGTGTTAAGACTGATATGCCTGATTTATTCGGAAGAATAAGAAATGTTTGTAAGGAGGGAATCGATATTCACCGAAAGAATTTAATCAATGAATGCCCAAATAAAAGTTTTAAACTTGTTTGCCTCGTTGTGAATGTGAACAATTTACTTGATAGAAAAATTCTATTCATCAGCAAAAAAGACATTAAACTGTTTGCTGATTTGTTGGAATTCATGAATGAACAGTATCCAAATGAGAATCACCTCGCAGATTTTGTTAAAAACTTGTGGAACAAATTTTTCAAAAGAATTGAGGCAGAAAATCAGATCAAATCTCTGAAGAAATTGGGATCCATTACACACCCTATTTATTATTTCCTGTTAAAATGTTTGCATGATATAGTCTCTGACATATATTCCAAGAGCGCAAATCAAGTCGAAACATTAATTTCCTTTAATGATGGAGATCTCGTTACAGTTGAAGCTATTACGTGGTCTTCTAACGATTCTTTAAACATATCTCTCGAACAACAGTATCTTTTAATGGGTAAACTTATTAAATTTTTTGAACCAGGACTTTATTTTTATCAAAACAATTTCAATTATGCATTTAAGTTGTTAAAAGGAGACGAAGATGTATCTCTTTTGGAAACAGTTAAGAACATGTCTCAGGAACGCCTTGTTTGGTTATACATAGTTGATTCTAGCCTCGAACCTATTTTGTGTGACAATTCCGCGGCCCGATTTAAAGAATTGTCATTACCAGTACTAAATGGGTTTGTAAAGTTCATACAAAATGTTAGAGAAGAACGACATGAAACTTGTCGTGTAGCTACTCATAACATTATGCAGTTCGTTACCCGTATTTCTCCCTATATCAGTACAATTTATTCGGTTTTAACTAGCATTGATCATAGCATTTTAAACAAACAAATAGATATTATAAGCAGTGTACTTATTTCTGAAGATAGAGATACTCTATCTGATCATTTTGCTACTCTATTAATGATTTATAATGAGTATTGGGATCATAGAGATTCAATAGTTGGAAAGCTTCCAATACCATGTAGCATATTTAAGTCTGATGTTGAATTGGTCATGAAGAAGTTATTGGAAATAGTTCAAAACGCATTTTTGAAAGAAATTGATGTACTTGTAAGAATAAAATTTTTAAGGTTATACAACGAGTTTTTGAAGCATCTGCAAGGCATCAATTTTCAATGGTTTATGTCTAAATTCTCCTATTTCCCTGAGTTAGAAGGAGCTGTTGAAGAGATTACAAAGAACGATGTTACATCTTATCGTGTAATAGAACCAGAAGATTTTGTGGAAATTTTTATGAAGAATGAAAAACCAATCCCAAAGCATTTTTTGCTTGAGGCAGTAAAAAATTTGTTGGATGTTGTAAGAATGTCTCTGGACAAAGAAGGCTGGAATGATGAAGATAGTGTAAAATCAGCAGGTGATTTGCTCCTTGCTGTTGGACACTCCTTTACTCATTTTGAAGATCAAGTTGATTATACGGACTTGGAGCATTTCTTGAGAGATTGCACGCTACCTTTTTACTGTGTTGTACAGAACAGCTATACTTACTCGGATTTCAAGAGACGTTTAGATAATGTTGAAAACTTCTACGTCTATGTCAGAAAGCAAAATCAAATTGGTATTCAGGTTGCTTTAAATCTCTGCGAACAAGAAGTGTGTAAAGCTGAAAAAAGTGGGTTTGAAACCATGATGGATAAAACCATATTAAAAGAATGCTATGTCTTATATTCTAAGAAGCTTCTTTCTTTGGAAAACTTCGGAATTTCAGAAATTTTGAATGACATGGAAAATCAACTAAAAAAGGTAAAAAAATTGCCTTTACATCAGTGGACATCGGATTTTAAACTGACTTCATTACCAGTTTTGTTGGCTAATTTAGCTGCAGTTTGGTCTATGCAAGAGTCTGAGGATGTGTCTGGTATAAAGAACAAAATTGAGCCACACTGCGTTCAAATTCTGTGCATATTTAGGCTTTTGGGAGTTGATAAAGACTCTGTTGGAGTTCCTAAACATTTTGCTCAAGTCTTAACGGGTCAAGGAAAATCCCTCATTTTAGCTCTGATTTCAGCTTTAGTTGCATTAACAGATAATGAAGCTTGTATCGTTTGTTATAGCTTTTATTTAGCACAGCGTGATAAAACAAGGTTCAATTCATTTTTCGAAACTTTTAATAGATTCGGTGTAAAGAACAAGATAAGTTACAATACGTTTGACTTCATGGCTAATGAAACTTTATCGCGTAAAGTTAATGGGGTAGAGGTACCTTTAAGATCCATTATTACTGATTTGGTTTCAAACAAACTTCCAACACAGGTTGTTCGTACTATCCAGAAATCTGAAAGAGTAGTTCTTTTAATTGATGAGGTGGATGTTTTTTTCTCCGAGGATTTTTACGGAAATGTTTACGCTCCTGTTGTACACGTAGGTATTCCAGCACTACTGAAAATCCAACCGAAACTCTGGGAAATTATACAGAATGGAGTTCTTTTAAAAAAAAGAATTTTGGAGCAGATCAGAGTGTTCATAAGTGAGTTAATAAAAGATGAAAATTACGAAGATTTTAGAAATTTCTTGAAAACTACCTCTGTTTTGTTTGAAAAGGAATTGGAAAGAATGGTTGGAGATGCGGTACATGTTTTTATTGATGCTGATAGTAAGGGTGAGTATAAAATCAACCAGCAGGGATTTATTTGCCGAAAAGATAAATATTTCCAATACTGTACAAACACGTATGCATCTTATGTGAATACATTTAATTATTTTCGGCTTAAAAAGGAAAACTATGATGATAAAAGTTATTCAAATTTTGGATTTTTGCATGTGAAAGTAGGCTCTATCTCATATGCTAGCTTACCTTTACGATACCAAAGTATTCTGGGAGTAAGTGGAACTCTATTGAATTTAAATGACTCCGAAAAAAACGCTTTGAAGAATTACGGTATTCAAACCATGTCTGCTATGCCATCCTTTTTTGGAGAGCTCAAGCTTGTTTTTAACCCCCTCGAACATGTATCTATTTTAAACTCAAAAACGAATTGGCTTACAAAAATATTCGAAAGTATTTCTAAAAACGTTCACCTCAATCGTGCTGTATTGGTTTTTTTCGAAAATGATACAGAAATGGAGTTATTCCAAAGGGAGTATCAATCTAGCGTCGATCGTCTGTATACACTTACAGGAAACGAAGATCCAAAAACTTTAGAATGGCGTATTAACGAGGCTGGAGTTGCACGAACTGTGACACTAGCTACAAAGACTATGGGGCGTGGTATTGACTACAAGTCGAACGATAGAAGTGTTGAAGAAAACGGCGGTGTGCACGTCATCCAGACGTTCTTCTCTTCAGACGAAAAGGAGGAGATACAAATTAAAGGTAGAACAGCTCGTAAAAATAACCAGGGTAGTTATGAGCTGATCCTTGACCGCTCCCATTTGGAAGAAATGAGCTACTACACAACTAAAACATATGAAGAGCTTTGCAATGAGAGACAATATGCAGAAAATCTCAGAGGAGATAATATCCAAAAAGGAATGAAAATTGCAGAGGTAAACCACAACAAAACCCTGGAATTTTTCGAATCCTTAGCAAAATATACGCCTGAAAATCGCAATGAGTATTTGTCAAAGTTGATTGCCTGAGTAACTAGTTGTAGACTTTCTGCGACAGTTGTTTAAATTTTGTATAATTTGTGACTGTATATAATCAACAAAAAGGTCACTATGTCATCAAAACTATTGTGCCTTATTATTAACTATATTGTTTTTTTTTTTAAATAATTCTTTGTCTTTAAAAATGTATCTTATTGGTTAATTGATTTTTCCTTTAACCAATTTGCTGTAAGAAAGTAAAGTGTTTATTCAAAAATAAAATTTAATTGAGAAATCTTTGTCCGTTTCGATCTAGTTTAGGTAATAGTCTTGGGAGAATATCCCTTTGGCTCAAAAAAGCCTAACTTAGTGTGTGGGGGCGTGCTTAGCGTGCCACAAGATGCCGATAACATCAAGTCTATTATTAATCTTTAATGGTAATATGTTACTGATGAAGGAGAAAAACACTATCGTTGCTCTTTTATTTTATTACTTAATTTCTCGGTGATATTGGTTTTTCAGAACTTGTGCAACAACACTCTTAAGAGCAAATATCGAACTTATTGTGGCGATTTGAAAATTTATTGCATTGAGCAGCCTACTCCTTGCTTTGGATGTGCGCTCACTTAACATCATACATTTTTTTTTAATCTCCTTTAAAGAGAATGAACAATAAAAAAAAATTAATGGAATTTTTTTGTCCCCTTAAAAATTGTATAATTTTATTTTGATACACTTCTATAATTTTCACCAGAGTTATTGAAAGTATAACCTGCTATTTAGATTGGTATGGTTTTTTATTCTGATTTTCCGGAGATTTACTCAAAAGTAAAGTTAATTGGTTGCATAAAAATAAATGCAATATCAGGGTTGCCACATTGCAGGGAGAACCTGGAAAATACAGGGAATTTTAAGATAACCTAAAATAACAGAATTTGGGTTTTTCTTTAGTAACCGGGAATTTTGTTTCTTATTTTCGGCTTCTAAAAAATGGATGATATTTCAGCTCTATTAAACTAGTTAATTTACTATTACATTATTTGTTTAAAGTATTTTCAGTTGTTCCTTAAGTTTCTCCAGTAATTAAATTTAGTAGAGATAGAACAGTATAGCTCACACAAAAGCACAGTGATAGTGTGCTTCCTCTTAATATATAATATGTACAGTGAAAACACGGATTTTTTTTTTTCAGGTTAGAGTGGCAACCCTGAATATCACTTCAGTTAAAATTAAATATTTAAATTAGTATTATTTTTGCTATATTAAAAACCAGCGACGACGTTTAGCTTCAAATTGTGTTATTCAAAATTATCTTATGATAAAAAGAATAATTATAAAGTCTATCTGCAATTATCTCCTATGCTATTTAGAACAACGAATTCTGAGTGAAGCATATATTTTAAATTATACTTCCCATTTTTAAATTTTGCTATGGGAAATCCGAAAATAATTATTTGTTCATAATATACCTTTAAATTTTTAAAAGAAGAAAAGCTTTTTTTTTTTTTTTAAATTTACTTAATATACTCAAAACTTGTTTTTTATAAAAGAAGTTAAGTGAGGAAAAATTTCGAATAATTAATTTCTTGATTTTTTTAAAAATAATTCTACGAATAAATCAGCTTCTTTGAGGAAATATAAAATAAACTCTGGAATACAATTTGTTTAACTCATGCGATGATCATGGCTCTGTTCTAAGTTTCGTTAAATGGTAATATACTAGTACTTGATATTTTTTTATCGTTTAAAAGTGTGTTCTTTTTATGATCATTAGTTCAATTTTGCTTTAATAACAAGTATTATGGGTCAAGTTAAAAGTATAAATAATTCTTCGATATAAAACCACAAAAGAAGTGCTTTCTTATGTGTATCCAATGCTTATTTATTCCTTAATAGTTTCTTAAATTCACTAAATACATAATTTACAGTCTGTGTATGGAACGATCTCCCCTCGCCATTTGTCAGGAATAGTAGTGGTGATTAAGGTTACGAAGTTTAACTATTTCAAGTAGAGATGAGTCTGTATTTCAGCCGGGTTTTGGCTTGGGTCGGCAAAAAAAAGGGGAGAGAGAAGCTTCCCTCTATGAAATGCACTATTTCTTGTTTCTGTAGCAGCAGATGGCAAAAGACTTAGAGACGAACTACAGTTAGCCCTTCCATTATAGTTTTCACCGCCAGCCAGAGTGCGTTAACGTCAACGTTGATAACCTAAGCGCTGAACGAAATAACAATACAATTAAGTTAGGTTGGTAATTTCACTTTATTATTAATAATTATGATTATAACTACTATCTTGTTAAAGTTTAATTTGAAGGGAATTAGTAAAAACAAAAGTAAGCCTAAATTCACCAATTTCTCTTGAAACCCAAGTGAAATTTAAAAACACAATCGATAGGCAAATTTTTTCTAAATTTTTAACACATTCGAAGGGAGTGATTTCATTGTACCCGATTTTTGCACTAATCCATGCAACTCTAGGCTCAATTTACAAAATTTAAGACACGTCTTGACAGTGTCGCAGATTTTCATGAATTTTTTTTTTTTTTTTTTTTTTAAAAAGGAAAAGAGAAGTTAAGGAAAAATGACTGAAAAATTTTTTTCTGACCACAACTATGATTAGGAGCCTATTTCGAAAATTTTTTCAAATAATAAGAAATTGGCATTACTACAGAAGGTGGCTCGTGCGTTAAAAATGACTATTTGTAATTTATGAGCCTATTTTTTTAATAAGGCAACACTATGTAGCTAAGCTGTCAAAAAGCTGTAAATATAAAAGTTTTTAAAAAAAGTTGCATTAAAAATTTTTTTTTTTTCAAATTTCAAGGTTTTCTTGCTGGAAAGTAACTATTATGACCTCACGATGTTTAATATACTTTTCAATGTGTAAAAAAATAAAAAGCGATTTTTAGCAAAAATAACTTATAGCACAAAAACAAAGTTCTTTTTGTCTCAATTTTTTCTCAAAATTTTATCTTATTTTTTATTATGTTTTTGTTTTTGGGTAGTAAAAAAAATAAGTGGTTTCAAGCCGAAAGAATTCAAGATTTGTTTACAGCAAAAGACAATTTTAATCAACGAATAACGAGGGTATTTTTTGCTTTTGGTCGGTTAAAAAAATAAAAAATTATTTTATCCAAAATAAATCAAGATTTCTTTACAGCAAAAAAAGTTTTTTAACTTAATTTTTCATGTTAAATGTTTTTTTTTTAATGTGGCGATGGTATTTTTAGTTTTTGGTCAGTAAAAAAAAATTAAAGTGTTTTCATCCAAAATAATTCAAGGTTTCTTTACGGCTAAAAAAGTTTTTCGAACTTATTCTTATGTTAAATGTCATATTTTTAGCGTAAAAAAAAATAAAAAGGATGTTTTTGGTCAGCAAAGTTATAAGTGGTTGTTAGCCGAAATTAAGTTTTTCTTTTGGCAAAAAAACAAAATATCTTGACCTCAATTCTTTTCACACAATGTTAAATTGCATTTTTTGAGTAAAAAAAAACCAAAAATTTTTTTTTTCTGTTTTAATTTCAAATTTTTAAAAAAATACGCGAAATAACAAAGTTTCCCGATGTTTTGAACTTAGTTCATTAAATTTTAATTTGTTAGAAATATATTTAAATTTTAAGTGATTTTTTCAGACTTCTTTTTTTTCCGCATTACGTTGCATTGTCTAGTTGCGCAAGACTTGAGAAAACTTGAAATTACATTGGTGTGCGAAACATTTACAAAACATTGAATAAAAAAAATTACACTTCTATAGTTTGTTTGTGAAATAATATCGATTAATTTTAAAGTAAAAAATAATTTGTGAACCATTTTGTAGCAGGTAGAAATGTAATGAATAGTCGAAATTTGAAGTGCTAAAAGGGTATATTTTCGAGTATTAAATATTTTTTCTCAAGTACTGCTGATTATTTATCAAATCCAGGTATCCTTTCTTCTCTTTACTATTAACTAAAGAAACTTACACAAAGTTATAATAATTATATATTTTATAAACAAAATGATTTATTTAATCGACCATTAATGAACAAAACAATGAAGAATGAGGGCCATTTACGATCGTTGGTGAGCAGAACCTACTAGAGTGGACAGAAAAAAACTGATTTATTTTAGCTAAATACTACTTTTTTTTTTTGCTGGCCGAAAAAACAATTTTAAATTTTTGTTTTTACATTTAAAACTATCACATATAACAGGGATGGCGAACCAATGGCACGCGTGTCATTTATGGCACACCACATAATATTTTGGGCACGCCACCGATCACGAAATTCACTGTAAAGCAATTTACCAATTAAATTAAAATTCACAAAAACAAACATAAAAAAAATAAACAATTATTAACAAAAAAAATACAATTAATGCCAAAAAACAATTAATTACCATAAAAAACAAGCTAACAATAAATAACTAGCAAAAAAAAATTTTACAGACCTGCTTAAAATAACATCTTACAACCTAATATAAGTTATTTGTCATCTAATCTGCAACAACAGAAGTCTCACTGATGTTACTTTAAGTTGAATAACGCGTATAACTGAGACATTGCGAAATGTATTCTTTTTCATAGTAAATAAAGAGTTTTGAGTCAATAGTATTTAGTGTTATTATTTTCCCAATAATCACGAAGTCAAAATTGTTTGACGGCACGTCTATGACCAAATTAAGCAATTTTTTAGAAAAAATGGCACGTTGGTGCATAAAGGTTCGCCACCCCTGACCTATAACATTGCAAGAAAAAAAAATTGAAGTCAAAAATTTTTTTTTTGTGCTGTAAAAATCTTAATTTACTTAGGCTAAAAACAACTTTTTTGTTTACAGACAAAAACACCGTCTTGATTATTTTTTTATGTTGATATTGTATTTAACGTTATGAGAAAAGAAAATTGAGTTTATAAAAGGTGCTACTTCACAATAAAAAGTTCTTGAAATATGCCAAAAAAAAATTTTCTCCAAAAATTACTGTAATAAAACATTTTAAAATTTACATAAATATTTTAAGTAATCTAATAGCTTAAATTCCTAGTGCTGATTCTTTCTAAGGACTCCAAAATTAATAAATTACATCAGAAATAAAAAGTATAGAGGCATTTTTAACACGCTAGTCAAAATTTGTAGTTACGCCATTTTATTAAATTCAGTCAATTTTCAAAACGAACCCCTTGTAGTATTGTATAAATTTTCAAAAATGTAGCGTCACTTTTCTTCAAGAAAGAACAAAATCATAAAAATCTGCGACATGCCGGCAACGACTATTGGTCGATTTTGCTTGGAATGAGCCATTGTTAGCAGTATTTCATTTGAAAGGAAAATATGGCACACCTTGTTATTCCTTATTTATTGGTGGATTTCAAATACGATTTGTATCTGCTATGCTTCTGTTTACCTCACTAACTTCCCTAGTTTCAGCCAGGTATTCTGGCTCTAAACGTACGAAACGTTAACAAGATGAAAAAAATAATTAGCTCAAATTATACTTAGGAATGAAAACAGAAAATTGATTGGCTTGAAATTACCATTTAAGTGCTTTTAGGTAACGCATCAGTATGAACCTGGACTAGTTTACCCAATTTTAGTGAACATTAAGCTGAAGCATTGCTTAAAGCGTTCTTTAAATTAGAAAATGTCCTCTTTTGTTCTTCGTACCACTTCACCTTTCTTGAACTTAATGATACCCATAAACGTTGCTGCTAATTTGGCAAAATTTGAAATGTAGCTTAGATAAGAATTATTCAATCCGCGCGATTGATCCTACTTCTTCTTACGGTTCTGACACTAATATTTTCATTATGATGTCTAGCTGAGTTTGCTCCTTTACAATTAAACCATTTGGTCTTTGAAAACTTGTATCGTTTTTCTGAATTTAAGATTTGGCGACTTCTGAATAATTTTCAAAATTTGCTTACTGAGATAGAGAATCTTAAAGTATCGGTATACTTAACAGACCATGATGCGAAATTATTTTTAACTTCTTATGACTCTTTCCTTTTCATTTGATTTGTGATTATTAATTCAATAATACATTGTAAATCTCGTACGTTTAATTCATCCTTGAAAACATTTTGTAATCATTCCATTTTTTATTCGCCTTCTTCTGATGCTGCACTTTTTCTGTCTTAAATTCTTTACCACTCAGTTTGAACCGCTTATATAAAAGTTTCTTCACATAATCTAATTTTCGTATTCTTCGTCGAGAAGTCGCGTCTCTAGCTCAGCTACGTCTGTTGGTTACAAGTAGGACTGGGCTATAAATCGATATATCGCGACATATCGATTTAACGCCTATATCGGCAAACCGATACAGCAACTTTCATTCCAAGCGATGCATCAGAAATCTGATTTAAGCCGTCGAGTGAAGAAGACGATATAACGATATAGCGATACACGCAAGGACTTTCTCTTACGTTCCGATGCCAACTCGCGCTGTGGAAGACGATATTGTTTCGTTATGTTGAGACGGCCTTGACTGATGAGCGGTAGAATCAGAATCACTTTTGAGACCTTATATCGTTATATCACATGTTCGTTTTCGCACCTTCGCGATTTGAAATCGTTTCTTGTAGATTATTTTCAATGGGATTAACTTCGTGATCGCCGTCGTAACCTTGTTCTGAACGCAATCTATTATTGAAAAGAATTTATAAAGAAAAGTTTCTTCATTAATTAGGTAAGTTTTTTATTTATTTTCTGACAAAACTTTTTTTATATTTTTAAATGTGAAAATTATCGGAAATCTAATTTAAGGCACCCATAAGGAATTAAATTACAAAGTAAATAAATTTGTTAGGTTATTTTTTTACTTTCTTTTAATTTATTAAAAACCTTTCGGATAAAACTTCTAATAATTTAATGGGCTTCTATTACTGATTTTAAATTTATAAATCTTGAGTTGTTTTTATTTTTAGAAATAAAGTTAAAACAAAACTTATTTTTTGGACATAAGTCAATAAACTTTATTTGTTCAAAAGAATTTGAAAAGTTTGCGAATTTTATTCATTTCTTTTTTTTTTTTTTTTTATCAATTACTACTTCGTTTTATTAGAGAGTAAAATCATTATTTTTTTTTAATTTTCGTTTTATATTATTAGTTAATTAGCTAAATATATTACCGAATATCACAATTCTTTTGTTTTTATTTTTAAGAATTTAATTAAGAAACTTTGCCTTACTTTGTTTTTCGTTCATAATTCGGTCATTATTTAATTTAATTTAATTATTTATATGAAATAATAATAAAAATAGTGTTTAAGAAGCATTTTTTTTCTAAAATTTATTTAGCTCTTTGTTTTAAGCATACAAATAATTTTTTAACGAACTTATTTTTTAAATTTTGTTCCTATGCTGTTAGGTAAATATATTGATAAATTTCACTTTTATTTATTTTTTTATTTTTAAACTAAGAAATCTTTTGTTATTTGCGTGATCATTTTTAGAAAATATAACAAAACTTGTGTTTACTTCTTCATTAAGAATTTGAACATTACGATCGAACTTAATAATTCTGTAATTATTTACGCATAATAGTACAAGCAAATATTGATTTGTTAAAAAAAGTTTTTTTTTTTTAAAAAAAAAAAATATTTTTAACACTTTGTTTTAAGTGTATAATGAATTTCTTAACAAACTTTTTTTTTAATTTTTTAAATTTTCTTTCAATAATTTCAGCTAGATATCTTTATAAAATTCCCTTTTTATTTTTAAACTGAGAAATCTTTCAGAGAACGAAAATTTTAAGAAATTATTACAAATCTTATGTTTACTTTTTAGTTTAAAATTCGAACATTTTTAATTTTAAACTTCGGCTTTTAGTCAATCTAACTTTTATTTTAATTAAAATATATTTTGAAATTTTAAAATCAGCTTTTGTTTAATAACAATATTTTTTTTCATTAAGGGTGTTTTAGGGGTTAACTTAAATTAAGACTGCTTATACCTTATAAACGATAAAGAAGTGCAAATATTTCATTCTGTATCTACACACATTTTTTCAATAAATATTTTAAGTAAGATTTGTACATCTTAGTCAATTTATTTAATATCTTTCTTTAGCAAAACATATATATTTTCAAATTTATAAATTGATTTAAATCAATATGCGTATGAAGTCTTGATAGAAATCTGACTTTCTGTGCCTTAAAGTAAATGAAATTCAAAAATACTATATCGCGATACATCGCTATATCGCGATGCAAAACTGACGATATATCACGATATATAATTTCTAATATCGCCCAGTCCTAGTTACAAGTGCTAAATGTGACATGTGACACACATTCAGTTTTTTCCATAGCTTGCCTTTTAGCCCGTCTCTCAAACGACTCCAAGTATAGTACTATGTCAGTAGTCTTTGAATCAGAGCTTGGCATTGCTTTTATTAAATCGGAAGCATATCTATGCCGTGAGTTTATTCCTTCTCTATCTATTATCGGTATGGTTTCTCCATGTTTTCTTAACTTTTCAAATTTGCCTGAAACTTAAATTCCAAACGCCGCTGATTGTTATCGATTTCTCTCTCTAATTTCTTTCAACAATTCTTCTAGTTCCAACTACTTTTCTTTCTTTTCATAAGCTTTATTATTTAATATTGAATTCCGTATCTTGGATTTATTCAACTCTTCATTTACTTCTAATTCCGATTCCCGCGCCAAGGCAATTAGATCACATTTTTGCTCTTTCAATAAAAACGACATAATTTTTTCACTAGTCTTGTCTAAAAAACCCCACTATTATCTATGTTAATTCCACTTTAAAAAGCACCACTTGTCAGAGAATAAAAGGATAATCTGTCTCTAAACTAGTAGATTCACCTACGAATTAATAAACAAATTTCATTTAGTGCAATTGGAAAATGGAAAAAACAATTAACCCTAAAAGCGTTGAGCCCCGGGGTAAAATTGCATAGAAGTGTTTTCTGCTACGCACTCTTTTCACATTCAATAACATAACGAAAATAGTTTTTTGATGCAGAAAAGCCTGCATCGGAAAAAGCCAGAATTAAGGCTCAGGGAGTTAAATAAAAACATATTCGTTAATTAAGCTGCATTTAAAATGCAACTACAACAAATTTCAACCTCTTTAAAGAAAAGCTGGTCTCATTGGTTCTAAAATACATTTTAAAAAATAATCGAATTCACACATGAAATTTTTGTTATTTGTGACGCATGGTTCATTTTTTTTTTTTTTTTNTTTAAATTTTTTTTTTTTTTTTTTTGTGAGCCTTGCCAAATTTGTCAAAATATTTATCAACAATAAATTTCAGAAACGATACTAGAGACAAATTCTGCTTGTGGTCAAAAAAAGATTAAAGCTTATATTGTTCTCAGATAAAGAGCTGCAGTTGAAATTGTAATACCTAAGTTATTAGAAAGTGAGATCGAAAATTTGGACTAACAAAATACTTTACTTGGAGATAAAAGTCTTCCTAAAGCTATAATGATACCTGTTAGAGAGTTAACAATTTTGTAATTTGTGTTAGTTTGTGAAAAAATTGTATTTTGTGTTAGAAAGTACATTGTAAAGTGATTTGGGGAAAGATTTAGATTGAGGACTCAGAAAGCAAAAGTGGTGAGTCTTGAGTACAAAAATTGCAAGAAAACGAAGAAAAGGGAAGGGGTCAAAAGAATAAAACTAAGTAGAGGAAAATTAAAGAAAGTGGATCTTAAAACGTGAAAACCGGCAAGAAAATGTCTGGAAAATAGTTTAAAAAATTATAAAATTGGTGTTATTAAACCAAAATTTACAGAAGGAAAAAAAATAAACAATTTAATTAATTTAAAGAAATAAAATAAAAATAGAAAACACAATAAAGTAATAATATCTCAGACCATTATGACAATACCAATGAAACCTTCATTATCCCCAGGTATAGGTCGTTGCAAAAGAGATTTGAATGCACTGGCTAGTTGGAAAGTGGTTATAATTTCGATTACAATGTTTCCCCATTACAAATTCGAATGTGATTTGTTAAAACTATATTAAAAATAAAAGAAATGTTTTTAATAAATTTGCAATTTAATTATGAAAATATTTTTTTTTCTTAAACAATATTTTCATGTGCAAAAATAATTCACGTTAATTTAAAAATTGATTACCTTAAATAGGATGTTTTAAATGAATATAAATACTTCATAATATGAATAGTATAATAAATGTAAATACTTCATAATATGAATAGTATAATAAATGAAAAAGTAGTTTTTACCATTCTCATTTAAGTTAATTGTGGTCAGTAAAATATACTTTAGAATAATTGCAAAAAATATGTCAAAACATTAAATTACAGTAATGATCGCAGTATGAAAATTTTAAAATTAAAAAATTTACTCTTCAGTGAAAAACAGAGCAAAGTTATAAATCAGTACTAACAAAAAAACTTTTAACAAAAAATATTCTCTTTCTTCGTTATTCCTAGAATAGAATCGCTAATATTTAAACCTCTATTTAAAAAAAAAAATCCAATTCAATTTGTTAATTTTTTTACCCTTCAAATTTTTTATATCATCATTAAATTTTCATTATTTATATACAAAACATTTGTGTCGATTAGAAAATTTTGCATTTTAGGACCCAGATAAAAAAAAAGTCTAAAAATTTTTAAATATATCTTATTTTCTAATTATCTAATTTTTTTTTTTGATTTATAAAGTTTTTTTTCCCCCCTCGACATGAGGATATTATTGCCTTCTTTCCCATTTCATCGTTAGCTTAAAACAAAAGTGTTTTTGAATTATCAATGCTGCGCAATTAAAAAAAATTTAAAGTTATTTAATTATTATTATTTTTAATATCACCATGATAAAGCTTCATACGAGCCCTACGCAGATGTGCACTTTCTTACACTTTATGACTCTGCATACAATAAGTTAATGTTTCCAGTTCAATGGTACACTATTTAAAATAGGAATGATATCTATTCTATTCATTTCTAAGTAGCATAATTCCTTTAAGAAACGCTACGCTGTCTGTATAACTGCAGTTAAATAATTTCAAATAGTGCAAGCTGTTTTTGTTTTAACCGATCTTGATTAATAAAGATATAGATAGACGCTATCCTTTTCTATAGTGATTTTTATTTATTATTATTATTGCATCTCATTTATATATGAATATATTTAAATCGAAACTCAGGAAGACGATGAAGGTTAAGTGAAAGAGCAAAAATAGGGTTGCCAGAGGCGCCTTTCTAAATCAGACATCTATAAGAGCTTAATTTTATACAACGTTTACTTATTCGCTAAGAGCAGACATATCTTGCCAAAAGTGGCAGCTGAATAAGGCTGACAACGAGATGGATTTTATAAAGATTCGTTTTAAAGAGCCTTTTTAATATTCTGGTTGTAAATTAAATGGACGGACTTTTTTTTCAATAGTATACTTCGACGGCACAGTTAGTTAAATTAAAATAGTAGAAGCAGGAAAGATCATTATTTAATTTCTTAGGGGGGGGGTAATAATTAATTTTCGTTTTAAATTTGCAGTGTTTAATAATAAGTAAGCAATCTAATATGAAAATCTGACCTTAATTTATCAAAAACGCAAGGGCAAAAATAATATCAGGTGTAAAAACGTTTCATGTTCATTTAAAAACAACAAATTACAATTTATTAAAAGTACGTTTTTTAAGTGGATAATAGCTTAATAGGATTACACAAAAATAGGAAACAATTTTATTTTTCTGAGCCCTAATAAAAAATGTAGAGCATTTTTGAAAGATGTCAGGAGGAAGGGTAATTTTTCGAAGGTGACAGAAGCTTCTTACTCTATATTAGTTGAGACCTATAATACCCATTATAGTCAGACAAAAATTAAAACATTTTTCCAATTTAAAACATTTAAAAAAATAGCTTTTCAAATTTTTATTTTAGTTTTATGTTTGCCAGTTTCTTTGAGTTACTACTTAATTTTCGATAAATAAAGTAGTGAAAATATCGCTATAAACTTTATTAGCATGATTTAATAAATAATATTAAATTGTATTAGCATCAGGTACTAGTTGGAACTTAGAGCACGATAGCTTGTTGGTAGGGGATCGAAATTTCGATGGGCTTTAAGTTCTCTTAGACATTGAAATAGCTAAAAAAATCTGTTCAGAGCAGTTCAGAAAACGATTGATACTTGTATTGTCATCTAACACAGAATTACATTTATAATTTAAACACACTAGTTAGCTAAAAAGTGGTCAAAATATTTATCAACTATACATTTCAGATAAGATAATAGAGACAAATTCTGCTTGTGGTGGTCAGAAAAAATTAAAACTTATATTGTTCTCAGACACAGAGCTGCATTTGGAACTACAGTACGTAAGTTATTCGAAAATGATCGAAGATTTGGACAAACAAAATATTTTATTTGGTGATAAAAGTCTTCCTGTAGCTACAATGATACAACAGAAACCTTCATTGTCCCCAGGCATAGTGTTGCAAAAAGAGATTTGAGTACACTGGCTAGTTGGAAAGTGGTTAAAATTTCGATTACAAAATTTCCCCTTTACAGATCCGAATGGGATTTAATAAAAACTGTATTAAAAAAGAAAGAAATGTTTTTAATAAATTTGTGATTTAATTATCAATTAAATTTATATTTTAGAATAATTGTAAAAAAAGTAAAATAAAACATAAAATTGAGACACAGTAATGATCACCGTAAAGAAATTTTAAAATAAAAAAATTATTATTTTACTGAAAAACTGAGCTAATTTAAATTAGTACTAACAAAACCCTTTTAACAAAAAAAATATTCCCTTTCTACGTTATCTTTAGGATAGAATCGCTTAGAATATAAGATTTTCACCTTCATTCATCATATTTTTGAGAAATTTTAGATCAATAAGAGAAATTTTATTTAATAAACATTACAAATAAGTAACATTGTTTAAGTTTAACTTAAATTAGTCTTTTTTAACAATACAATATTCATATGCTTTGTAAAATCTTTTACATATAACTAATTCAAAAACCAAGCAGGTTTTGAGTGATTTTGAAGTGAAAGAGTGATCCAAGTGCTTTTGTGTAATCTAAATTTTTCATGCATAGAAAAGGTTAGTGATGACGACTATCTTAACACTCAAATAAGAAATTTATTGTACGTTCTGTAATATTTAATTGTTTAGTTTTTATTTTATTTTTTATATCAAATAAGATCGATGATAAACTTAGAAGCTTTTACAAAATTGAATAATTCCAAAACAAATAATTGAATAAAAAAATTTTGTGTTCTAAAAAATTAAACTGGTGAGATAAAATACTAATTAGAACTAAAAGCATTCTTAAAACCAGCTTCATCAATTTACCGCATATTTCAATGATCACGAATATTTCTCTCGATACATCAGATTTCATTTAATATGTTATATACAGTATTAAGCAGTTATATTTAAGGTAATCTTAGATTCCATTATTGACTGTGCATTTAAATTGCATAACATACTTTTTCGACTATTTGATTTATTTTTGAATAAAATATGATAATTTTTTTTTTTGTGTAGTCTCTTAATTTTTATCCCATGACATGCTGGCTATTAAATATTGCTCATGTCTTCAGGTTTACATATTGATTAGGATATCGATGTTTACGCTACGAAGACAATACGAATTTTTTTGCCCAATAAAATAAAAATATAAAATGAACCCCAGTGCATTTTAATTATCTCTGTATGAAAAGTGAAATTTATTTTTGAATAAATTTATCTCCTAATCTCAGGGAACAATAAATAATCTGCATAAATTTCCTTTTTATCGATCAAACCGAGAGAATTTCCCTTCTGTTTAAAAGATAACCAGATGTTATAAAAACGATATCCATCCTCGAAAGGAAAAAAAAACCATCTTTATCAACAACACTCATTTTATTCTCTATAGAAAAAAAGGGTAAGTAAATTTTCGTATTTTATTTTTAATTCGTGCGAATAAATATTTTATTTCATGTACGATCATATTTAATGGAGTATTCTGCATTTGAGAATAAAATGTGGAGAAATCAAATTATATTTCATTATTCCAAGGAAGTCTTTATTCAATGTTGTAATTTAGACGTACCAAATTATATAAATGTTATCGTCAAAATTCGAAAGTCGTTTATATGCTCATCATCTAGTCAGTCTTCAGATTAACTTTTGTAATACGTTCAATCACGGCATCAAGAGTTTTCCCCAATTTATTTAGGTGATGTATGCATTAACGGTAGCTTAATGCGCACATTATGCGTTAAATTTCAAAAGCTTTTTTTCTCTTGTTAAATAAATTAAATCTTGTCTTGTTTGGTAATTAAATACTGTTAATATTTTTTCTTCTCTTCTTGTTTTGTTTCTTGTTAAATCTTGTTAATAAGCTTTTTTTTCTCTTGTGAAATAAATTAATTCTTATCTTGCTCGGTAATTAAATACTGTTAATATTTTTTTCTTCTTTTCTTGTTTTGTTTCTTGTTAAATCTTGTAAATAAGCTTTTTTTCTCTTGTTAAATAAATTAATTCTTGTCTTGCTTGGTAATTAAATCCTGTTAATGTTTCTTTCTTCTTTTCTTGTTTTGTTTCTTGTTAAATCTTGCTAATAAGCTTTTTTTCTCTTGTTAAATAAATTAAATCTTGTCTTGCTTGGTAATTAAATCCTGTTAATATTTTTTTCTTCTTTTCTTGGTTTGTTTCTTGTTAAATCTTGCTAATAAGCTTTTTTTCTCTTGTTAAATAAATTAAATCTTGATTAAATAAATAATCTCAAGAAATTGAAGCGGTATGCTATTACCTGATTAAAAACTCCATTCGCTTGACAAATTAATAAATGGGAAATAACAGTTGTCTTGTTTTAAGTGCTCAAAAATAGACGCCCATTTTCAAGACTTGCCTGACGTGAGTATGTCATGCAAATTAAAACGTATTTTTCGTGCATAATTAACCAAGTTATTTCAATAAAAAAAGTTGAAATGACAGTGTTATGCTAAAAAGTATTGATATGAGTGTGCAAATCCGATAATCAGCAGATGGCGAATGTTCATACATGTCCTAGCGTGTCTTGCTAAGCACTCTTATGTTGTAACTTATTCATTTTTCGAAAATCAAGTTTCGGAGGTTCTCGTGATCTTCTTCTCCAAATAAAACGCATATGCTGAACTTTTGAAAACTCTAAACTTTTGAAAAATGCAATAATATTTTTTTCTTCATTTTTTCAAAAGTCTACTATGTTGTTCTCCGATAATTGGCTCGTGAATTAGCCCTTTTTCTTACGTAAATAAATATATTTTCGTGTTTTGCTTAACATATTGGTCTGAAAATTCAAGATTAATATAGGTAAGACATAAATGTTACCACCTCATCCAAAACTGAAATTATCAAGCATTGAGCCGAGATTTTTTACTATTTATTTTGTTCCACATGGCAGTCACAAATATCCCATTCAGAGATTTTCAAATTTAACGAATGCTTAACAGAAAATCAGCTAACTTGCTACTTTTTGTTCTCAAATGCGGCTTGTAAGGTGATATTTTAGGCAAGTAGGCTTAGATCAAGACTAACAGCTCTGTAAAAACTATGGTATTACTATCTTTCCGAATTCGTTGGTGAACAACCCAAAATTATACCGTAATTTTTACAGTAATATTTACTTAATTAAAGTGATTTAGTAGTTTAACGGTAATTATTACTGTAAAAAACGGTATATCAGATTTTTTGTTCCTGATCATGTACTACCTGTAAAAATGGATTTTACAATAAAAATTACCACTAGGGCCGAGTGCCGATACTCTTTATCGTTATTTGATCTTTAATTTTTTACAGTATAGTGTGCTTTGATATTTAACTGAGTTTTCACGACCACTCAAAAACGCTTAACTGGTTTGACGATTTGAAACCCCAAACCCAGAAGGCGTTCTTCCAATGCGTCTGATAAATACAGAACTTCGTCTGTTTTTTAGAATGTGGCAATAATAACGTTAGGAACACCGAAATTGCACTATTCTTTCATCGCTCATAGTCGTATTCATTTTCTTCTAGTTATCATTTTAACTTTATAAATATTGGTATAAGGTGTTTTTACTTTTTGCCTTTTGTTTATGGGCATTGCAAAGGTTATATCTTAAATGTTTTAACTAATTTCATTGTTTTCTTACTGATTACTAATAATCACATAAGGAGTTCTTTAATTTCTTTAGGGTGTAAGAAAAAGGCTATTTAGAAGCAGGTTGAAAAGACTGATCTGAAAAGAAGTTGTGAACGTCTGGTTTAAGTACGGATGATTCTTCAAAAAATGTGATATTCAAAAAATTCAAGACGGGTAAGACAATCTGATTTATAAAAATTAAAAAAACAACACCATTTATTTATCGAATTAATCTACGTATATACGAATTACGTGAAATGTATATTGGCAGACACTTTAAATATATATTAAAAGTAGTTAATTTTTATGCTAATTAAAACAAAGATACCTTTTATAATTTTTTATTATTTGTTGGATAAATTGTCTTAAAACAAAAGCAAGCTATGTAAAAACAGTCAACATTTGATTCTTCGAAATACTAGCACAAAAATATTTACCGATTAAAACGTTATAACAAATATTAATTTATAAGACATATTGTTTTTCATAAGAAAGTTTATACGTTCATTTAATTAATTTATTAATAATCCTTTTCAACATATTTAGCTCAGTAATTTTTCCCAAATATTACATTTATATGTTCCATAAATAATGAATATATTTTCAATTTTTTACATTAAGGCAAAGTAAGAGCTGACAGGATTTTAGAGTGACCGATCTTGATGTAAAAAGTTTTTTTGCAGTTTTTGAACAATTTATTCTTAAAATACACAGCTGGCAATACACTTGAAGTTTTTATTTTTGTAAAACTAACTGCATTTAAACGTCTGGCTGAGCCCGATCATAGTAGTGCAATGATTAAATGTCAATTAAAATTTTATTCATAGGAATTTCTTGTTTGTTCTACTCTTAAGATCTTTTGAAAATATATGAATAAAATTTATTTGTAGTTAATCCTTGTTAATTAATATTCCTGAATGCGAACAGTTTTGATTCGTTAATTAATGACTCCTGAATGTGAACAGTTTTGACTCGTTAATTAATGACTCCTGAACGTGAACAGTTTTGATTCGTTAATTAATGACTCCTGAATGTGAACAGTTTTGATTCGTTAATTAATGACTCCTGAATGTGAACAGTTGCCTTCTTCCATCACACATAAAATAATTCACCTACTCTGTATCAATGCATAGACTAATATTTTTCCTCTTAATATATAAAGTAAGTTTTTTGTTAAAAAAAATAAAAGATAATTAAATTTTTCAATTTTATTGCTTGAATTTTATTTTCATCCTAAATATATATGTGTTTGCAAACTAAATATGAAAAAATGGAATTTTCAATTAATGTTAATATTTCTGTACTATATATATATGTAGAGGAAAATTAAAGAAAGTGGATCTTAAAACGTGAAAACCGGCAAGAAAATGTCTGGAAAATAGTTTAAAAAATTATAAAATTGGTGTTATTAAACCAAAATTTACAGAAGGAAAAAAAATAAACAATTTAATTAATTTAAAGAAATAAAATAAAAATAGAAAACACAATAAAGTAATAATATCTCAGACCATTATGACAATACCAATGAAACCTTCATTATCCCCAGGTATAGGTCGTTGCAAAAGAGATTTGAATGCACTGGCTAGTTGGAAAGTGGTTATAATTTCGATTACAATGTTTCCCCATTACAAATTCGAATGTGATTTGTTAAAACTATATTAAAAATAAAAGAAATGTTTTTAATAAATTTGCAATTTAATTATGAAAATATTTTTTTTTCTTAAACAATATTTTCATGTGCAAAAATAATTCACGTTAATTTAAAAATTGATTACCTTAAATAGGATGTTTTAAATGAATATAAATACTTCATAATATGAATAGTATAATAAATGTAAATACTTCATAATATGAATAGTATAATAAATGTAAATACTTCATAATATGAATAGTATAATAAATGAAAAAGTAGTTTTTACCATTCTCATTTAAGTTAATTGTGGTCAGTAAAATATACTTTAGAATAATTGCAAAAAATATGTCAAAACATTAAATTACAGTAATGATCGCAGTATGAAAATTTTAAAATTAAAAAATTTACTCTTCAGTGAAAAACAGAGCAAAGTTATAAATCAGTACTAACAAAAAAACTTTTAACAAAAAATATTCTCTTTCTTCGTTATTCCTAGAATAGAATCGCTAATATTTAAACCTCTATTTAAAAAAAAAAATCCAATTCAATTTGTTAATTTTTTTACCCTTCAAATTTTTTATATCATCATTAAATTTTCATTATTTATATACAAAACATTTGTGTCGATTAGAAAATTTTGCATTTTAGGACCCAGATAAAAAAAAAGTCTAAAAATTTTTAAATATATCTTATTTTCTAATTATCTAATTTTTTTTTTTGATTTATAAAGTTTTTTTTCCCCCCTCGACATGAGGATATTATTGCCTTCTTTCCCATTTCATCGTTAGCTTAAAACAAAAGTGTTTTTGAATTATCAATGCTGCGCAATTAAAAAAAATTTAAAGTTATTTAATTATTATTATTTTTAATATCACCATGATAAAGCTTCATACGAGCCCTACGCAGATGTGCACTTTCTTACACTTTATGACTCTGCATACAATAAGTTAATGTTTCCAGTTCAATGGTACACTATTTAAAATAGGAATGATATCTATTCTATTCATTTCTAAGTAGCATAATTCCTTTAAGAAACGCTACGCTGTCTGTATAACTGCAGTTAAATAATTTCAAATAGTGCAAGCTGTTTTTGTTTTAACCGATCTTGATTAATAAAGATATAGATAGACGCTATCCTTTTCTATAGTGATTTTTATTTATTATTATTATTGCATCTCATTTATATATGAATATATTTAAATCGAAACTCAGGAAGACGATGAAGGTTAAGTGAAAGAGCAAAAATAGGGTTGCCAGAGGCGCCTTTCTAAATCAGACATCTATAAGAGCTTAATTTTATACAACGTTTACTTATTCGCTAAGAGCAGACATATCTTGCCAAAAGTGGCAGCTGAATAAGGCTGACAACGAGATGGATTTTATAAAGATTCGTTTTAAAGAGCCTTTTTAATATTCTGGTTGTAAATTAAATGGACGGACTTTTTTTTCAATAGTATACTTCGACGGCACAGTTAGTTAAATTAAAATAGTAGAAGCAGGAAAGATCATTATTTAATTTCTTAGGGGGGGGGTAATAATTAATTTTCGTTTTAAATTTGCAGTGTTTAATAATAAGTAAGCAATCTAATATGAAAATCTGACCTTAATTTATCAAAAACGCAAGGGCAAAAATAATATCAGGTGTAAAAACGTTTCATGTTCATTTAAAAACAACAAATTACAATTTATTAAAAGTACGTTTTTTAAGTGGATAATAGCTTAATAGGATTACACAAAAATAGGAAACAATTTTATTTTTCTGAGCCCTAATAAAAAATGTAGAGCATTTTTGAAAGATGTCAGGAGGAAGGGTAATTTTTCGAAGGTGACAGAAGCTTCTTACTCTATATTAGTTGAGACCTATAATACCCATTATAGTCAGACAAAAATTAAAACATTTTTCCAATTTAAAACATTTAAAAAAATAGCTTTTCAAATTTTTATTTTAGTTTTATGTTTGCCAGTTTCTTTGAGTTACTACTTAATTTTCGATAAATAAAGTAGTGAAAATATCGCTATAAACTTTATTAGCATGATTTAATAAATAATATTAAATTGTATTAGCATCAGGTACTAGTTGGAACTTAGAGCACGATAGCTTGTTGGTAGGGGATCGAAATTTCGATGGGCTTTAAGTTCTCTTAGACATTGAAATAGCTAAAAAAATCTGTTCAGAGCAGTTCAGAAAACGATTGATACTTGTATTGTCATCTAACACAGAATTACATTTATAATTTAAACACACTAGTTAGCTAAAAAGTGGTCAAAATATTTATCAACTATACATTTCAGATAAGATAATAGAGACAAATTCTGCTTGTGGTGGTCAGAAAAAATTAAAACTTATATTGTTCTCAGACACAGAGCTGCATTTGGAACTACAGTACGTAAGTTATTCGAAAATGATCGAAGATTTGGACAAACAAAATATTTTATTTGGTGATAAAAGTCTTCCTGTAGCTACAATGATACAACAGAAACCTTCATTGTCCCCAGGCATAGTGTTGCAAAAAGAGATTTGAGTACACTGGCTAGTTGGAAAGTGGTTAAAATTTCGATTACAAAATTTCCCCTTTACAGATCCGAATGGGATTTAATAAAAACTGTATTAAAAAAGAAAGAAATGTTTTTAATAAATTTGTGATTTAATTATCAATTAAATTTATATTTTAGAATAATTGTAAAAAAAGTAAAATAAAACATAAAATTGAGACACAGTAATGATCACCGTAAAGAAATTTTAAAATAAAAAAATTATTATTTTACTGAAAAACTGAGCTAATTTAAATTAGTACTAACAAAACCCTTTTAACAAAAAAAATATTCCCTTTCTACGTTATCTTTAGGATAGAATCGCTTAGAATATAAGATTTTCACCTTCATTCATCATATTTTTGAGAAATTTTAGATCAATAAGAGAAATTTTATTTAATAAACATTACAAATAAGTAACATTGTTTAAGTTTAACTTAAATTAGTCTTTTTTAACAATACAATATTCATATGCTTTGTAAAATCTTTTACATATAACTAATTCAAAAACCAAGCAGGTTTTGAGTGATTTTGAAGTGAAAGAGTGATCCAAGTGCTTTTGTGTAATCTAAATTTTTCATGCATAGAAAAGGTTAGTGATGACGACTATCTTAACACTCAAATAAGAAATTTATTGTACGTTCTGTAATATTTAATTGTTTAGTTTTTATTTTATTTTTTATATCAAATAAGATCGATGATAAACTTAGAAGCTTTTACAAAATTGAATAATTCCAAAACAAATAATTGAATAAAAAA
The DNA here is from genome assembly GCF_043381705.1 of Parasteatoda tepidariorum. Taxonomy (NCBI): domain Eukaryota; kingdom Metazoa; phylum Arthropoda; class Arachnida; order Araneae; family Theridiidae; genus Parasteatoda; species Parasteatoda tepidariorum. The sequence continues at coordinate 20,182,536 of NC_092205.1, forward strand.
ATTTTGTGTTCTAAAAAATTAAACTGGTGAGATAAAATACTAATTAGAACTAAAAGCATTCTTAAAACCAGCTTCATCAATTTACCGCATATTTCAATGATCACGAATATTTCTCTCGATACATCAGATTTCATTTAATATGTTATATACAGTATTAAGCAGTTATATTTAAGGTAATCTTAGATTCCATTATTGACTGTGCATTTAAATTGCATAACATACTTTTTCGACTATTTGATTTATTTTTGAATAAAATATGATAATTTTTTTTTTTGTGTAGTCTCTTAATTTTTATCCCATGACATGCTGGCTATTAAATATTGCTCATGTCTTCAGGTTTACATATTGATTAGGATATCGATGTTTACGCTACGAAGACAATACGAATTTTTTTGCCCAATAAAATAAAAATATAAAATGAACCCCAGTGCATTTTAATTATCTCTGTATGAAAAGTGAAATTTATTTTTGAATAAATTTANTGGGTCTAATATCCCTAACGTATCTAGTTTCCAGAGATCCGAAATTTTAGCCTGAGCCACATGAAGGGACAAAACTGTGTTGGTACTATTACTGTTTTCAGGATCACGAGTTTTACCCATAAGTGTCCAACCTAATCGCGTTTCGAATGCAATTAAATTTTCTGAAACCGATTTAATAATACCTGTGAAAAGTTTACCGCAAACGTCGGCTCCGATAAGTAAATCAATTTCTTTAGTTTCTGAATTCGACCCTTCCATGTTTTTATAATCGCAAAATTTAATTCCTAACTTATTCGCTTCTTTTATCCACGAGCCGTCTCTTATTTTAGGAATTTCTGTACAAATTTTTTCCTGATCATAAACTTCAAAGTTACAAAAATAATCCCGATTTAAATCGCTCAAAAAAATTCTGTATTTATAATGCTGATTAGTTCTTTGCAATCCACCGAAAAGACTATGATTTAAGTTTTCCTGCCCTATTGGTTTGTAACCTATTTTATTTATTGTTTCTTTTAAAAGACTGTGCCCTCGCTCCTATCTTATGCGACAAATCGAATGCTCGTTTTAAGCAATTGTCATCATCTGTGCTGACTGGCTTTGTAAATTTCATTCAAGTGAGTGAACAAGAACGTCAAGAATCATTTCGTGTCGCTACTCAAAACATTATAAAATTCATTTTCCAGACGTATCCTTACTTCTCTGCAACCAGTTCTACCCTAACGGACATCGATAGTAGTATTTTAACTAAGCAAATTGACGTTATAAAAGATGTCCTTCGCTCTGACGAAGACGATTCTTTGTTACACCACTTCTCTAACTTGCTGGACATATACAACGAATACTGGGAACACAGACGCTCACTTGTTGGAAAACTTCCAATACCTTGCAGTATATTTAAATCTGATGTGGAATCCGTGATGAAAAAACTGCTGGAAATAGTTCATAAAGCTTGTTTACGAAATTTCGGAGAAATCTTCATGATTAAATTTTTGAGAATGTACAACGAATTTTTGAAACACTTAAAAGGAATTAATTTTGCATGGTTCATTTCTAAGATTTTGTATTTTAAGGAGTTAAAAGGAATTGTCGAGGAGGTGACAAAAGGCAACATTACAGCGTACAAAATTAAAGAACCTGAAAGATTCATTGAAAAACTCGAGAAAAAACAAGGAGAACCTCCTAAGCATTTTGTGATTGAAACGATAAAAAAGTTATTGGATATTATAATATTGTTATTTAATAAAGCAGATTGGAGTGATGAAGATTGCGTCAAATCGGTGGGGGATTTGTTACTCGCCATTGGGCATTCATTTACTCATTTCGAAGATCAAACTGACTACACTGATCTGGAACACTTCGTAAGAGACTGTACTCTACCATTTCAATGCGTCGTAGAAAACTGCAAAGATTATTCGGATTTTAAAAAATCTCTTGACAGCGTTGAGAACTTCTACCTGAATTCTCGCAAACAAAATCAGATTGGGATACAGCAAGCTTTAAAGTTTTGCGAACGAGAGGTGAGTAGAGCAGCTGGAAAAAATGAGTTTCAAATAAAAATTAACAAAAACATACTAGAAGACTGTTACAACCGTTATACGAAAAAGATGGTATCTTTGGAAAATTTAGAAATCGCTGAAATTTTGAAAGAGCTTAAGAAAGATCTGGGAAAAGTGAAAAAACTGCCTTTTTAAAAATGGACCCCTAAATTTAAACAAAACGTTCTACCTGTTTTATTGGCCTAACTTAGCTTCAGTTTGGTCTTTTCAAGAATCCAAAGATGTTGCAATCATAAAGAAAAGAATAGAACCACATTGTGTTCAAATTTTGTGCATACTGAGACTTTTGGGTGTTGACCACGAGGCTACTGGGGTGCCAAAACAGTTTGTTCAGGTTTTAACAGGTCAAGGAAAATCACTTATTTTGTGTCTTATCTCTGCGTTAATAGCTTTGACAGAAAATGAAGCATTTGTAGTATGCTACAGTGATTTGTTAGCAAAGCGTGATGAATAAGATTTCGATCCCTTTTTTTCTATTTTTAATCAATTTGATTTAAAGTCTAAAATAAGTTATAATACTTTTGGCGACATGGCTCAAAAAACATTGACTCGTAAGGTTAACGGTATTGAAAGTTCATTACATTCTATTACTGAGGATTTTGTCTTAAATAAACTTAATTATAAAGTAGTGGATAATAATAAAGATTTTAAAAGAACCGTTCTTTTAATTGATGAGGCTGATGTATTTTTCTCTGAAGATTTTTACGGTGATACTTATAATCCTGCTGTATTTTTGAACATGAAAGAGCTATTAGAAATTCAGCCGGAGATTTGGGAAATTGTTGAAAGTGGTATTACTGAGACAGACACGGTGCTGAGAAAAATTAATGAGTTCATCAATTTACGCATAAAATGTGAAAAGTACGGTGAGTTCAGTACATTTTTAAAAAGTACCACCGATCTGTTTGAAAATAATCTAAAAGAGATGGTTGATGACGCAATTTTCGTCTCGAAAAGCAGCGCAAATAAAGTGATTGACGAAACATACAAAATTAATAAAGATGGATTCATTTCTTACCGAGATTCTTCTCTTATTTATTATACAAATATATTCGTCCGATATCAGAACGTGTTCAATTATTTCAGATTGAAAAAAGACAATTATGAACACAAAAATTATAGGAACTATGGTTACTTGTCAGTGAAAATGGGCTCCATCTCTTATGCAAATTTACCTTTGAGTTATGAAAACATCCTTGGTGTGAGTGGCACGCTTATGACTCTAAATGAATCTGAAAGAAACGCAATAATTAAGTATGGAATTCAGACCATGCCTGCAATGCCATCTTTCTACGGAGAGCGAAAACTTATTTTCGAACCCTCGAAAGATGTTTTTATTCTGGACACGCAAGACAGTTGGCTTTCTTTCATATTCGATGTTGTAAAAAATGTTCACCTTAATCGCGCCGTCTTAGTTTTCGTCGAAACCGATATCGAAATGCAATTATTCGCTGAGAAATGTAAAAATAATATCAACCGCCTACACACACTAACTGGAAATGAAGATTCTGAAGCAATGGAATGGCGTGCAAACGAGGCAGGTATTGCACACAATGTGACCCTCGCCACCAAAACCATGGGTCGGGGAATCGACTACAAGTCAAACGACCGCAGTTTGGAAGAAAAGGGAGGTATTCATGTCATTCAGACGTTCTTTTCTTTGGATGAAAAAGTAGAGATTCAGATCAAAGGCAGAACAGCGCGGAAAGACAATAAAGGTACTTACCAATTGATCTTATGCAGGGAGCATTTGAAAAGTTTGAATTGTTCAGAAACCGATGCTGGTAGACCAATTAACACTTACGCCGAGCTGTGTGATGCCAGAAAGAAAATAGCCAGTGATATTGGCAATGTTGTTGAAGAGCGCATTGAAAGATCCGGAAAGAAACACAAAATGACTATGCAATATTTTGAATCCCTTGCTAATTATGCACCAAAAAAAACGAAGCGCAATTTTATCTAAATATCCCTTTGTAGAGCATAATTAATTTATTGTTATAATCATTATTAAATGTAACAATATCATATGTCCAATGTTTAGAATATAATTGTCATGCTACTCATGTTTTTAAAATTAATAACCAGACTAGTAGGTCAGATAATTTTACAATGCTTATTTCCCTTGTTATTTTCAATTATTTATTTACATTATTATTTATTAAGTTACATGAATTAAGTTATTATGTAAATTGAGATAAATATTGGGTATATAATTTATTTTCATTTCTTTTTCAAGTTTTAATTTGATCAAATCTGTTCAATTCTGATTTGATCTGTTATTATAGTTGATAAAGTCCGAATTGTTGTCATTGTCCTTTAGATTTGCATTACTACTTGTACTTTTATTATGCATACAATTTAAATGCTTGCAATTATTAATATTATTTTGATTATTATTATTCCATGAAATTTATAAAGGAAAAAAAAACAGTTTTAATGGCAAATAAAATGTTTGATTAAAATATTTCTCTTCTCTTTCAGAAATTTAGGTATTGGTTAAGTTCTGAGTTACAATTTGAAGGAAGTTTTAAATGTCTAGCAACAATTTTACCATGGCCCCAGTTGGGCTCAAAATTATCTCAATAACGGACCAATATCGGGACGTGTAAGTCCTGGAATGGCTTTTAACATTGGATAATAACTATATAGGGCCGATATTGGTTGAAAAGTGACTGCAAAATATTGGGTGAAATGGACAATTCTATATAGAGCCGATATTGGCTGAATAATGGATATGAAATATTATGTTAATCTAACAGTTCTATATAGGGTCAACATTGGATCTTTTTACCTTTATTAAGTCAAGATTAATGAATATTAGTTCAACGAGAACCCAAGTTATTTTGCTGCTAGAGATGTTTTTATGTTTTCAGCCAAACCTAAGAGTAACGCAATTAACAACATTTAGATAACATTTTTAATATCGATTCTAAAAATGAAATTCTTTAAAACAAAAACGTTACAAATTAAGTGACATTTAGCTCGTTGTATTCTGAGTGATGGTTCTGAAATAGAATTTGAATTTTTCAAACATTTTTAAAAAATGAAGATAAAATCAAAACATTTAAAAAAAAATGAAGATAAAATCAAATTTTAATGTTCAAAAGAAATAAACTTGTTTAGCGTCTTGATTTTATAAATCGATTTAAATTTTTTCTGTTTAATTAAACTATCAAGTTCACTATTATCTCTAAACCTCCGTGGCAATTTTTTTTTTTTTTTGATTTGGTTCAACTATTTGAACTTTATTTAAATTAGTATTTAAAACATAGATTTTTGTGCTGCACATAAAAGCGTTAATAAAGCATAAATAATGATACATAAAAGGTCATACTTAAATTTCGGTCTTATAAACAAGAACCTTCCTCGGTGTTTTAACACTAAATGACCAATATTTTCATTTGTGTTTAGATGTGTGAGGAAGGTTCTTGTTTACAGACTATAGTATGTTCATTCTCGCACTTTTATTTTTGCTATTTTAACATATCTTTCAAATATTTTACTCTTTTAAAATAATTTAACTTTTTATTCTTCAAAGTATAAATTTCACTGCTATAAGTTACCATAGGTCTAATAAATTTAATTTCTTTAGAAATGTGTTTAATCCTTTAATTAAGTATTTTATTTTATAACTGGTTTAGAATGACCGATTCAATTCTCAGTTTACAACCATAAATGTTCAAGTCCGTAGGTTTGAAATTTTGAACAAAGCCCAGAAGACAAGTGAACTCTTAGATTTAGCATTAGGAGAAAATACTCATTGCGGATGACTTCTTGATGGAATTAACACACATTTGCATTACATTGAAAGGAAAACTAAAAAATATTTAAGAATGAAAACTACAAAAATGATACATAAAAGGAAGAATGCATTTATTTCCTCTTTGTATTATCAAATTAATGTCTTCAGAAAAACTAAACAATTATCATTGGTTTTTTTGAGCCAAGGTAAATGAAATTCTTTCAACATTGAACTTTTCTACAGCAAGTGAGGATAAATTTTAATTGGTGGACTTAGTTCGTTTCATGTGTATAATAATTTATCTGCTCATTGTTAATTGCTGTATTTCTGGTTTAAGAAAGCAACACTAAACAAAATTTTCATAAAGCATGATCAAACAAAATTTTTTGCAAATTACGGATTTTTTTTCTCCCAAAACAGAAAATAGTTGCTTCTTAGAGAAAATTACAAATTTCTGCTAAGAACTGTTTTCGAAGTGTCAATTTATTATTCAATTCAGAATTTAAAAAAAAAAAATTTCAGGACATGGTAAGTAACCAAGCTAACCGAGAAGTTCTCTATCTTCAGTTTCTTAATAAATTTCATTTCAACCGAGGAACGTAAGGGAAGAACTCTGGAGCAGTATTCAAATTCTGTACTTCATTTGATGAATTGACGTCATTTAATGAATTTGTACCATTCCTAAACACTGCTAATAAAAAAAATTCTTGCCTCAAACAGCCTGAGTTAGTCCACCTTTTTTCCTATCTTTTTCAGACAGTTTGCAATTTTTAAGGAATCTTAGAATTTTCCAACCATTCTTTGTGTAGCTTGAAGAATAAGAAAAAAACTGGTTTGTTCCAAGCAAATTTTTACTTACGAGTATTGTTGTTCTTTTTTCTTTTTCCTTGTTGATAACTTTTTCATCAATTTTATATTCAGATAGAGGCCATGTGTTTTCAGGTAATTTCAACCAGGAAGAACCTTCCCACCACCTTTGAACTCAATAATTTTGTTACCGAGCAGCCGCGTGATGGTAGATCGGCTGGATTAGAGTGACCGGGAACGTGTCGCCAATTTCCTAATGAAAGAGCACGGATTTCTTTTACTCTATTTCTGACAAACACACTCCATGGCTCATCTTTCTGGATCCATTGTAAAGCAGTTGTAGAATTGGACCAATAATGAATTTTGACATTTTCTATTTCTAAGCTTTTCTTAACGAAATCTGCTAGACGAGTACCAATGCAACAGCTTAGAAGTTCAAGTCTAGGAAAAGATATTCTTTTTAAAGGTGCTATTCTTGATTTAGCAAGTAACAATTGTACTTTTGTTTGATATTCTGTCTCACATCTAATGAAAACAACAGCTGCATATGACAGACCACTAGCGTCGCAAAATACATGAAGACTTAAGCTACTATTTCTCAGAATAGCGTGACGGGGAATTTTCACTGTATGCAGTATATTCAGATCTTCCAACCATTTGAGAAATTTCTTTTTTATAACCTCAGAAACATTTGAATCCCAACCTAATTTATTTTTGCTTGATTATCTTACAAGTTCCATTCCTCTTGTTACTTGAAAAATATTCATTAAACATAGTACAACCAGAAACTGTCTTCAGTAAGAACAACTCAATTATAATTAAAACTGTATTTTTGTGATTTATCATCGCACGAGGCTTCTTTTGAATTAACAAAATTGTGATTACTTAAATTAGATTTCTGAGTGAAAAACTTATAAAAACATTTGTAATACTAATTCAATACTAAACAATATAATCTACAGTTAAACTCATATTGATTGCAAAGGATTTTTCACACACATCACAATAATAACTCATTTATCCAATATGAACAAGAACGTATTCTTTTAAAAGAATTTTCTATGAAAATGTTTTATAGCACATACTGCATGAATAAGGTTACTTTCTAACTTATATGAACACCCACAAAAAATACATCACTCATTTATCCAATATGAACAAGAAAATAATTTTGTAGGTTGTTTATCGAAGGCTTCGTCGTAATATAAAATTATGCTTTTTTTGCGAATAATCTGCCATTTTTATAGCTGCTGTGAGTTTGCAACTACTACTTCTGACTATTAGGTGAAGTTTAGCCTATCTAAAGCCTGTGTTGTCTACGCTTATTTTGAAAATGTCGCAAAACATCAATATGGAGAAAAGCCACAGTTTTGTGAAAATGAAAAACATTTGTAGTCTAATGTTTCAATATTTAAAAACTTACTCCAATGCTGCATTACCTGGGCTCATAAAAATTTGCAAAAACTGAGAATAAGGCAGCGATTTAGGTAATTTTTCATGGAAAAATATTGCCAGATTGGCAATTTTTAAAATTTTTTATTAACTTTTAAAATATTTAAATTATTTGTCTGTTCTAATGCTATGAGAATTCATCCTGGCAAGATTATATAATCTAGTTTAAAATCATCAGATTGCTTCAAGTATAAGGCACTTAAACTATGGCTTTATTTTTCTTGGCAATAGAGTTATTGGCAACATTATGCAGAAAGAGTTTATGTACTTAAAAAATTTATGTCAATTTACTTACAGATTACAGAATAATACTTTGTAAAAATTTATTATAAGCAATTAAGGAAAATTTCAAACAATTATAAAAAAAAATTCAAATTAATAAATAAAATAAAAATGCATGAACAAAGTTTTTCTTTCTTTAAAATGGATTTACGTGAGAAAGATTTCTTGCACAAACTGTATGAACGAGGTTTTTTCTAAAGTATGAATATCAGTGTATCATTAACTGACATTTTAACGAGAAGCTGCAGGTATAAGTATAATCTGCAGTATGTCAGAACAACAGAATGTTTATTCAGCTATATTCGAATGAGAAAGATTAATCACACGAGAATAGAGTTTTTCCCAAAATGAAGAAAATATTGTTTACATAAATTAAATTTCTGAGTGAAAGATTTATTTCACACACTGCATGAATACGCTTTCTCTCCAACATTAATAAGAGTGTTTATTTAAACTAAATTTATGCAAGAAAGATTTATTACACATACTGCATGAATAAAGTTTCTCTCAAGTTTTGAACAACAGAGTGTATCTATAACTAAAATTTCAATGCTCAAATATTTTATCGCAAACACAATCTGGCTAAGGTTTCTCTCTAGTGTGAACAAGGTAGTGTACCTTCAAATGAGATTTGGATGAGAAACTTTTAACACACAGGCTGCATGAATAAGGTTTCTCTCGAGTATGAACAACAGAGTGTACCTTTAACTGAAATTTCAATGAGAAAGTTTTATCGCACACTGCATGAATAAGGTTTCTCTCCTGTATGAACAAAGAAATGTCTAGATAAACTTGGTTGCTGCGTGAACGATTGATCACACACACTACATGAATAAAGTTTTTCTTCGGTATGAAGAAGAGAGTGTTGATTTAAGTTATATTTTTGTGCAAAAGATTGATTACACACACTGCAAGAATAGGGTTTCTGCCCAGTGTGAACAAGAGAATGTTTTTTTAATGAAGATTTACGCCTGAAGAATTTATTGCAGACACTGCACGAATAGGGTTTCTCTCCAGTATGAATAATGCAGTGTATCTTTAAATAAGACTTCAATGAGAAAGTTTTATTGCACACACTGCATGAATAAGGTTTCTCACCAGTATGAACTAGGGAATGTCTATACAAGCTATATTTATGTGCGAATGACAGATTACACACACTACACGAATAAAGTTTCTCTCCAGTGTGAACAAGAGAGTGCTGATTTAAATGACTTTTCTGTGTAAAAGATTGTTTACACACACTGCATGAATAGGGTTTCTGTCCTGTATGAATAAGAGAGTGTTGTTTTAAAGAAGATATATGTGCGAAAGTTTTATTGCACACACTACATGAATAAGGCGTCTCTCCAGTATGAACAACAGAGTGTATCTTTAACTGACATTTCGATGAAAAAGTTTTATCGCACACACTGCATGAATAAGCTTTCTCTCTAGTATGAACAAGGGCATGCCTATATAAACTAGATTTATGAGTGAATGACTGATCACACACATTACATGAATAAACTTTCTCCCCAGTATGAACAAGAGAGTGTTGATTTAAATAACATTTATGTGTGAAAGATTTATGGCACACACTGCATGTATACGGTTTCTGTCTAGTATAAATAAGAGAGTGCTTTTTTAACGAAGATTTTTGTGTGAAAGATTTTTTACACACACTGCATGAATAAGGTTTCTCTGGAGTATGAACATCACGGTGTACCGGTAACTGAGATTTCGATGAGAAAGTTTTATCACACATGTTGAATTTTATCACAACTTTATTTCAGTGAAGATATATATATATATATTTTTTTAATTTCTCTCTATGATAAAAATTGATTGCACTCTCTCAGTTACTCCGCATGGAGTAGTTTTCCGCATGAACGTATTTTTGCTTGATTGACAGGAGAGAACATAGTAATAATTCAAACTTTCTTGGCTTCAGCATGGCGAAAGGCAAGGGATTAACTTAAAATTTTATTGACTACCTCAGTAAGTAGAAATGAGGAATATTTCCGTACCGTTACGGAAATCACCCCTAGAAATCCTTTATTCAACAAATGTTAGCATCAGTCAGGAACCAAAATCACATATTAAGAATCATTTAAACAGCGCAAATTATTAGTTCATTATGTCAAGAGCACAGACATAAAAATAATAAGTTTCTCAGAGTGTTTGTTATTGTTTTTCGATTTCCGTTTCCGGCTATTCCTAGAGCGTTTAACACTTTCTTGTTCTGCCCACCGTTCGAATGCATAAACTATTTATTTTTTTACGTATTTTTTATTTATTTATTTTTTTGCATATTTTCCAACTGACCTTGTCTCACTTGGATCAGTCTGCATAGGGACCGAGGGTGTGCGGTATTGGTCCTCGTTAAACTGTGCTACCGTAAAGTGCTCGACTTCGCGCGCAGGTCGTCGGGCTACCGAGGCGGGGGTGCCATCCCTTCCGCAGAGGATCAAAATTGTGATGGCAAATTTTCGGATCATCCTCCGGGATGTTTCCCAGACCATCGCCAATAGCCTATTGTGCAGCTCTAGTGCGACGTAAATTAACAATAACATCAACCAACTGACCTTGTTAATTTTAATTTTTCTAAATCGGATAGTTTTTGTGATACAAAATGAAAAGTTAGGTGAAAGAAGGTGAAAAATTATTTTTATATGTATTTATAAAATTTAATTCCTGTTTCTCTAATGTAAAACTAAATAAATGCATATGTTTGATGCGCAATTGAAATAAAGTTAATAAAATTTACTATTATATATTAATTTCTTCTTTATTTCATTTGACTAAATTTTTTTTATAAAGAATGAATTGAAAGTTTTGCTGGGATCACAATCTTTTAAAAAGGTTACTGCTATGCTGACGATAATACCCTGCATTAAATTCAAGTTAGAATAAATAAATAAAAAAATAAATTACTTGAGTTTTTCTACATTTTTAAAATCTAATGCTATTCAATATAAAAATTCATTCAACCTTTTTTTACACTTAGCATAAAAATAATTACAATTAGGCCTTAAAACTAAGATTACCACGGTTGAAAAAAATGAAAGTATAAAATTATTTTGTATTTATAACGCATCATTTTACTAAGTAATATCAGACATTCATAACTCATTCTGACCCCTCTTTATTCGCGATCGCAATGCTCGAGTACGCCGTCTAGCGGGAGCCTGTAAATATCGGACATTAATTTATCACGTTTTCATTTAGTTCCATCAAAGTCATTGACTGAATCAGACGCCATTTTTTAGCAGCAAATAAGAAACAAAATTTCCCTAAGGAAAAGGCCGAAGAACTTGAAAAAAATCTCCAGAATATTAGTAAATCTTTCAGGAACAGAACACGCCAAACATTTGAAGAAAAATTCCTCAATAATTTTTAATTTCTATTATCAACAAACTTGCAACTGATGACTTCCGATTTCGGATACTGTTACAGATGTGTGTATTAAGGTAAAATGCATTTCTTCTGTCTTCAATTCATTACGAATTAAAGTGAAGTCAACATTGCTTTCGTCATTCCAGTGAATAAATATGAATTCAGAACATACAGAATTGTAATAGTTATAGCATATTCTTCTTCGTTATAGAATAGTATATATTTCTGTATCCATATAATTCGGAAAACAACAATAAAAAATTATCCAAGTTACTTGAAATAGTGCCATTTGTGCTGATTCTTAATTAATTTAAATCGTTTTCTTGGTAAGTTTTTTTTAATTTTGAAAGAATAAGTTCAACTAGAATTCAGCTATTCTGTTTTTAGCTACATATTCAAATTCATATCAATTATAAAATTTTGCTGTGTAGTATGTTATCTAAAAGTAATGAAGGTATAAACTATGTATCTATTATTTGAGAATAAAGTTTTCAAACAAGGAACTTATCATTTTGGAATTCTCCGGGAATCATAAATCAGGTAAGTGCAATGATTTTTACAATAAAAAATTTGCTTGTAAATATTTTTTTTTCATTTGATGATGGTTCTCTACAGAATGGTTTTTTACGTCTGATTAAGAACTATAAGAATAATAAAAAAAGAAACAATATGAAAGTTTTTATTTCAATGTTAATAATTCTTAAAATCGTTTTTTTTATCCTAAGAATTCTTTATTTTCCGTTTTTTAGTTTATAATTTTTTGATAAAAATTGTTCTCAAAATACTTTTGAAAAATTAAATGGTATAACATTATGTGTTTATGTATACTTCTTGTATATTCCAATGTTTGAAATAATATGATTCAGAAAAGTATGGAATAAAAATTCGGTACTTACGACGTATTAACGCCACCGCCGCTACAGATTTGGCGGTTTTTAAGTGCCGCCAATCTACACTTAAAATTTTTGCGACAGTTCATAAAATAAAACACTTTATTTAAAATCAAAATAGTTAATTGGATTTCGGTGGAAAATGAGCCGATATAGAGTTTAGCATAGATTCAAAACAATCATATCGCCATATGAACTCTGATGAATAAGATTCCAAATGAAATAACATTTCCAAAACGTACGTTTGCCAAGATAAAGTTTTATGTTGTGGGAATTGGTACATTTTCGTTTTTTCGGTAAAATATTTCCCTCCTGAAAAAATAAAATTGCATCTTGTTTTGTTTTTGGCAAATCCCAAAGACGAATATTCGTAGCACTAAAAATGGCGACAAAAAAGAATTGTTTTTTTTTGTTTTTTTTTCGTCAGCATTCTTTATTTTACGTTTCTTAGTTTCTAAATAATGATTTTTATTGAAACTTGAAATTTTTTGATAAAAATTGTTGTCAAAAAACGTTGTTTACAAAATTAAATTTCATAAAATTATGAGGCTTATGTATACTTTTTGTTCATTTTAATTTTTGAACTAATATGATTCTTAAAACTATAGAATGTAAAGTTTAAATGGGCCTTTCATGTTATATCATTAAATTTAGTAATACTATTTCTCGGGCATTAGGTTTTAACTCTTATAAGAATATACATATTTTTTTCTGTTAATGTACAAATATTTTTCCGATGTGTTTTGGATATTCCTTCTCTAATAAAAAGAGATACCATTTTGTTTTCGGTTGTACAAGAAAGAAGATCAAGCATTTTTCTTTTTTAAATTTAATAAGCCACATTAAAGAAGGAACGTTGCAATGCTACACGCTACATTAACGACGTCTCCAGAGTAACTGAATGACGGTTCATATAGAAATCGCAGGTATGCGTCTCATACAACAACGCCCCCTATAGTTCGTTGCGATCGCGAATACTGAACTAAAAAATCTTTGATGTTCAGAACCATTAACTATTAACAATGTTTAAATGAGTACCATATAAATTATTATATGTTTTTATTAGTAAAAAATATTATAAAAATACATTATTTTTCAGCCACATTTTTACCCACATTAGGGCACAATTTTAATAAATGCTGATCTTTGTTCTCACATAGTTACTTACCATTTAAAATTGTTAGATTTAATTACGAAAATTCAAACGAACGCAAAAGCGTAAGGTTTTCACAGCACGGCAATTGTGAAAGGACAGCAGATGGACACGTGAATAATCGCTTCCCGTTTTAGATGAAAACGAAAGTAAGAGTTTTTTGCTTCAAAATAACTTAATAATTATTTTTCTTAGAAAACTATAATGAAATATTCTCCGTTGGTGGTTCTGAGGGATTCTGAATGCATTAAGATTTGTAATTGTCCATTATAAAATTCATTTATCCATGCATCCATACAATGGTGTTTTCCACACTAAGGAACGCTGCAATCTCGGTACCGCCTATATTTCCGGGTTACTGTTTCCGTTGTATTTTAAAGCCATTTGGTATAGTTGTGTTTGGAGATTCTTGCAAACAATGTATTTGATTACTTATTACTTGTGTTTACAATGCTAACAATACTTGTGTTTACGATGCTAAAAAGTGTTAACACTAACGTAAGATGGTGCACAGCTTGCAACAAGAACAAACAGTAATAAACTTATAGAAAGAGGCTAAATTAAGACTGCCAAAAAAGCGAGTTATTCAAAATCTAGCAACCATGTCACCTTTTTTAATAATAAATAACAAAATAACTAAAAAATTTTTTCACTCCAAACTCCCCAGAATTACATAATAACATTAATATCTTATGAAATACGGCAGATTTGAGCTCAGAAATCATTTAATTAATTTTTTTTATTGAAAACAAAATTATCCGTTAGAAAACATCGCCTATCAGAATAACATGTAGTAAGCAGCTGCAAACTTTTTAACCGGAACTAGAGTAGGTGCCGAGCTCGAGATTGTTATTGTTTACATTTCTACTGAAAACACCATCCATTAGTAAATTTATTATTATTTTATTTAATAAAAGTGAAACAATTTTGAATTGTGTTAAATAAAAAATTTTACATAATTTTAAAGAGTGTTATTTTAAGTGGCAAAATAGAAAATTTGAGCGAAATCTGTCGAATATTTCCTAAGAAATAAAATTTAAAAAAATTGTTTATTTAAAATTCGATTTCTCAGGAAGTATTTGATCAATTTCGCTCAATTTTTGTATTTTTCCCTTTAAAATTGCATACTTTTAAATGATGTAAGAAACTGCTCTTCTCACAACTGAATTTTTTTCTTGACTTACATTAATTAAAATAGTAAAAAAATGTGGTGGACCGTAACTTCAAAAACTTCCAACAGATGGCGTCACTAGTTCTAAGAAAAAAACATTATTTTATTTACTCATTCTATTTTTTTACACATTCTGTTTATTCATATATTCGAGCTCTAGAATTGCTAATTTCGAGTTGTCAGTTGTATTTTTTTATTGTTATCTTTTTATATTATTGTTATTAAAAAAATGGTTTAAATTAAGTTTTTTTTATTGTTCCAATAATTAAAGCACGCAACTTTAATTATGTTTTAAATAATTCCCATTTGGTGTTCGATCTAGAACAGGGGTTTCCAACTTACATGAGGCCGGGGACCACAATTAAAAACACAAATCAAATGGCGGGCCGCAACTTTATCAAAATTTTATTTTGGACTCTTTTATGTTTGAAGGAATATTAATATTACTGTCAGATTTTTACCAAGTTGTTCAAAACAAAAGTATTGAATTACAAATTAAAATAAGAAGTAGATTTTTAAAAATATTTAATTGCATATTAAAAAATTCGGGTTACAATAACTTTAATGTGCACTCATGTATTAAAAAATTAATGCGTAACATTTATCTAATTAAAATATAAAACTTTAAAAAGGTTGGTATTAAAACTTACACTGTAACACACAAAATGTTCAGTGATAAAATTGAGGTTTATCTGCTGCAATCACCAGAGAATAGATATTTACATTTAAAATTTACAAATGTGCTTGTAAATATTTTCGTCAAAAATGAGTGGTTTCAAAAAGTTAAATCGGAGAATTTTTTCTAGAAAATTTCTGATACACACATGCTAAATTATATTTACGAAATACAAAAAATGGAAATAAAAAAGAGCAACATACACGATTATTTTTGTATTTGAATAAATATTTTTCGGATGCAAAACCTGAGAAATATTTTTTTTTGCATCGTTTGTATGATAAATTTCACAGAAACGAAGAAATTAGGTTTTTATTTATGAAAAAAGTATTTTAAACCCATATAGATTTTTTACGAAAATTGTCCGCAAAAAAATGACAACTAATATATTTTAGTTCGCGGGCCACAAAAAAAAGCTTCGCGGGCCGGATGCGGCCCTCGGGCCGACAGTTGGAAACCACTGATCTAGAACACCTAAAGAGTTCAAACATAGGACCACTCTGACCAAGCTATTGAGACTAAATATCCCAGATTACGACTATTTCCTACTTTTTTTATTTTCATTTTTATTATTATTATTATTATTTTTTTTGGTTCAGAAACCCGAATTCGTCGAAAAAGGCATGTTTATTCATAGAAAGAACGTTTGGGTACGTGTGATTTCGTAACTTAAAATGTACATTTTAAGTTACGAAATCACACATTAATCACTGCAGACGACGTCGTCTGCAGTGATTAATTAGAAAATTTGAAGTCACCTCCCTGAAATATTAATATTGAGTCCCAGAAAGTGAAGACGCGAGCATTAGAGTAAAAGTTATGAAAAGTGGTCGATCATTTTGTTGCGCACTTTTGTTGTAGGATAAAATAACAAATACGTTATTTCATCATACTCCCTGTTAATAATCCCATATTAATTTTAAAACTAATATTCGATTGTTTGAAATTGCAGTAAAAAATACCACGCATGTCTCTCTATATCGTCCGCAGAATTGCAACTTGACAGATGTTGAAAGAAAATTAGACGAGCGGAAAGGGACCATATTTGTTTGTAAACCATACTTGTTTTTTTATTTATTTATTTAATTCCCAATTCGTTCGAAAATTATTGCAATCTTAAGTGTTCTAATTTTCAAAATTATTGCAATCTTAAGTGTTCGTCGTGCGAAACTATTAGATATAAAAACTTGAAATACTATGTTTGAAAAATTAATATTCGATTTGTTTCTCCTCATTTTTACTCTTCACAACTCTAACTTACATTTTGTCAATTCTTTTTATTTTGTCTCCTTTTTCACGCTTTTGAGTTGCTTAAATTTTTTTAAAAATAAGTTTACAAATGAGTGTTAGAACTTTTCCGCCAATTAGAACTTTTCCGCCAATGAGAACTTTTCCGCCATTTTCCCGTACTTTTAATAAAGGTTTTAATTAAAAAAACGCTTGCAAACATGAATTTCGTATTATTTTTACTATATACATGGCGACACTAAAATAGTGAGTCTTGACACTGCAGATTAACCAAAAAAATGCTGGCTCATAGTCACAGAAATAATTACCTGTTTGTTCTTTTACATTCTTAATAATGAAAACCTCATCTTTTTTGGATACTAAATTATCTAATAAATAAAAGCTAAATAGTTAAATAACTCAATAAAAGCAGAAATTTTCTTAGGTATTTGTATTCGAAAGTTCCATCCCCTGCTCGTGATTTCGAAAAAGTGGATGTTTTAAAAAAATAACGAGTATTTTATTGATGAAGAATATTATTAATTTAATTTTGTCTTTCGTTTGTTAATATGTTAATCGTAACGTAATGAAAGACAATCTGGATTTAAAAAAATTACCGACTATGCTTAAAAAAACAAACAAAAAAACTCAATACTTGAGAAATCAGAATCCGTGACCTAAAACGAAGAAATAAATGAAAAATAATTTTACCGAGATGTATATATAGTTCATGATGTATGGTAGGCAGTGGTTTTTATTTTTCTTAAATTTAGTTTTTTATTCTTAAAAAATATCAATAAGAATATTTTTAACATGTGATTTATTTCTGAAGCATTCTAGATTTCTCTCTCTATCTCCCATCTTTTAGTTACTTTAATGATCAAATTAAGTACGAACTTATAAAATAAAACTCTCGAGAGCAAAATAGAATTTCTTGGAATATGGATAAATGTTCATTATTTAACCCCTTAACAGTCGCATAATTTTGAAGAAAGCGGCTATAAAACTACCTATTTTTACATTCAAGAAAATTATGTAGAACTAGTGTATCTGCAATATATACATTTTTATTTCTTGCGTTTATTTTTAGCTTACAAGTTTGAGGAAGGATGATATCTAGTCTATAATAACTTAGCTACCTCTAAACACATTACTCTGGTACTGTCCTCCAGTGCATAAACTGAGAAATGAAAATGATTCCGGCCATAAAAGAAATAAATTGCTTTAATATTTTTGAATACTCCAGCCCGGAAATATCACTTGCACGAGAAATAGAAGGCGAAACTTCACCCCGTTATTCTGTCGAAAGTGAGAAGGAAGGGGTTATAGCAAAAATGAGTAAAATTTTGCGATAAAAACCCCCACTTGAAAGTTTAATAAGTTTGAAACAAATTCGAGTTTCGAAATAATAACTTAACGTTAAATTTATCAACAAAGTGGCCTCGTTAACGCGCGTAATTTCAACTTTCCAGGCTGCATTAACTGATTTTTTATTGTTGCTGTAGTGCTATCACTTGCTTTTTTTTTAAAATTAAGTTTAACACTTAATGATTCTAGCATTAATTGTTCAATGTACATCTTCCTGCACTCGATCGTAAATTTAAGTTTTTAAGTGTTATAGCATTTGTGCAGCGAAAACTAATTTCACCAGGAAATTAAGCAGCTAAAACAATAATGGCGCTTATCCATTTTTTAAAATAAGAAAATAGTAGAATGAAAAACTAATAGACGGACATTTTATAATTATCCATTAACACTTAAAAATAGGCTCATTAAAAAATGAGTGGAAATTCAAGGGTATATTTCGTTTTATCATGGATTTCAATGAAATGTATCTAACGAAATCATTACATATACAGTGCGAAAAAAAATAAACAAACCACCCTGAATAACTTTTGATCTAATGATCGGATATTTGCGTTCAAACTGATTTCATTTGAATAAGTGAATTTCAATAATTATGGCTCAACCACTAGACAATTTATCGGTTGCTAAATTCATATAATTACTAACGAGGTGTATTTCTTCTCAGTGTTTTTTTTCAGTGCTTTGTCCTAAATTGTTTTTTTTAAGTTGATTATGAAATTAATCATTAGAAAAAAATTTATTTTGACGAATTAAATAAATTTATAATTTAGAAATTAAGGATTTTCTCCAAGTGACTGGACAAGCACAAATCATGCTAATTGAAACAATAACACATATTTAATAATATTTAATAATATTTTTTAGGTATATTTAATAATATTTTTCATGTATTTAAAAAATTCTTTAATTTTTGACGAATTAGTAAGTTTTAGTAGTAGGAATGATTAAATAAAATCTTTGAAAGAAAAAAAAAACTACTAGAGTGTTTTGTTGTTACGTCTTTTTCTTTAATATTTTTTTTAATACAACTAAGAGCTACAGCAACAGGAAACGATAGTAAAGAAATATCCGTCTCGGGTTAAGAGGCTTTTGCCTTTAACACCTTGGATTTTATGTTAAATTTTAAATTTGTGTTTTCTCGATATTTTTTATACCTCACAAACTTTTGATGATATCGTATTGTTAGATTCTAAAGGGGTCGCTTTATTAGATTAGGAGAATGTCCGATTTTTATAACTTCTATGAATTTTTCATTAGAACTTTAAATATGCAAACTTCTACAAACTTTTTGAAGATCTGATTTGTGAAATGCATTACTTAAATTTCAATTAAGGTATAGGTTTAATTAGTTTTATTTCTTCTTTTATGCTTAAAGTTTCTAAAATATTCTGTTTTTTTTTTTTTTTTTTTTTTTTTTTTTTTTTTTTTTTTTTTTATTNAAATACAAGACTTTTTTTTTTTTTTTTTTTTTTTGAAACAAGTTATTTTTTTTACTATTCCAATTAAGAAAAAAGATATTTTTTATGTCCGCCGCTCAGCAATGTAATAATCTACAATTTCCAAAAAACGTCGACATAAACAAACTGAATAATATAATGACAAATGAATGATATATATATGTAATACAAAAATTAAATACTTTTGTATTAATAAAAGCATTAAAACTTCATTCGTTTTCATAAAATATCTTTAGTAAAAGATAAGGGTAGAAATTCTATTTTGGGACTTCAAGGCTAAAAACATGCCAATGAATAATAATTAGATTTATACTTCAAAAGAGAAGTTATTTTAAGATCTTTCACTTCCATATAAGGAAAGATTAAACGATTTGCTTTGAGTAATAAATAAATTTAATGAGGCGTAAGAATACAGAAAAAGC
>NC_092205.1:20202831-20225356 GCF_043381705.1 Parasteatoda tepidariorum
TTGTTTAGTTTTGGTTTTCAGAACTTAGATTAATTAAAACCGAAGGAAGGATATTTACTTATCCAACCATAGTTATTAGTTTGAAGCGTCTGGTTCTATTATAACTGAAGTATAGATGCTTATATTAGCATTTTTTTATATTTAAAAATATGATTTAACAGAAGGAGTTCGAAACTAAAATCCTTTGAATTTTATAAGTTTACTATTATTGTTTTAAAATCGTAATAATTAAAAATGCACATCAATGACACATTTTTTTAAAGCCATGCAACCGTAAATTTGTTAAATTTTCCGATGAGAATTAAAAATAAAAATCTTTTTCATGAAAATAATTATTCGTAGTATTTATTATGAACTTGATTGTATTATCTATTAATTTCCGATCTTTATTAATGCCTTTGCACAAATAATTATTCAAATTATTATAATATATATATATATATATATCAGTACTTTAGAACTACAGTTTCTCAGCTTTTAGATTTTTTAAATCAAATTTTATTGCAGTTTAAATTGATGGAAAGTGATTTCGATGACGCTCAAAAATTTCCTTTAACGTTCATTGCATAAAAATAAAGATGTTTATAAAAAAAAAACTAATAACTGCTTTACTATGTAAATCTTTTTCAAAAACTGTCGATTGTAGAATTGCATTGGCATAATTTTGTGAGAATAAAATTAATAGAGAATCTAAAATTCCACAACGCTTTAAATACTGATTGAGTGACTGATTACCAAAAAATAGTGTCAAATAGATTAAATATCCATCATCAGTTTACTTGTGAAAATGAAATGAAAAGGATTAAAAGCATACGTAGAATTTTCTTTCGCCGTCTCCACCCGTACAACAGTCGAGTCCGGCTGCGAGAGTAATCACCACCAAAGTTTAGTTAATATCCCGAGTAAAAAGCATCTTCCCAATAAAGTTTTTTCTTTCTTTTTTATGTTGATTTCTTATTCAAATAAAAATCCTTGCATAAAAAAAAATCGTTTTACCGGTATACTGAAAACAGGACTGAGTGATAGATTTTATTCGAGATTTGAATATTCTGATCTTCCGACACGAAATAACGGTCCACGAATGATCTGCTTCGACCATGCTAAAAATTTTTTTTTTGATTATATACAATGTGTTCATCTGAAAGCCAATTTCAAGATATTTTAAATTTGCACAGGTGAAAAAGAAATCACTGGAACATATCATACGGCTTTTTAGGGAAAAATTTAAAAATCCACTTTAATCGGTTAAAAAACTTATGAACTCCTCCACCCCCCCCCAATGGTGCAGTGGCTTATGAAATTAAATATTTTCTGCTTTGTGATCCATGGTGAGGATCAAAAGATTAACTACCACTCCTCTAGATAACCGAATAGAGGTTGAAACTTCGATTGCAAGATCTCACCCCCATGCAAGACAGTTAATAAAAAAAGTAGTAAAATGACACATTATTGCTTCTACAGCCAGAGGTAAAAATTTTACCTCTTTTGTAAAAAATAACCTTAAGGTAGAAACAAGTTGAAAGAGTCTAAAAGAGAGATAAATTTGCTTAACAGCACAATCAAGGATGCAAATTATCACCACGTCTGGATGGCTTGAGGCAAAATCGAGCGCTCAAAATCAAAATCCGGCATTCCAAAATAATTTAAACAAGTAATGGCATATTATTTTTCAAAAAAATTAGACCGTCTTTTTAAAGGCTGAACTTCTCGAATTATATATTCAATAAAACCAAATACAAACTTTAAATGTTATGAAATACATTTAATTTCGCTAGCGGTGATGATTTCATCAAAAGAATACGATATTTTAATCCGATTCTCCCAAAGAATTCGGAATTTTAATCCACGCAACTTTTTACAAATTAGAGGATTTCTATTGCATTAAAATCATATTAGCCTTTTTTTCTTCTTATTTATTTGAACCGGGGATTAGCGCCTAAGGCTAGCCCAAGTCAACCCAAAACTTCAGTCATGCGTTTTCCATAATATTCGATGTGAGGAAAATGATTGTTAAGATGCATTGTGTTCCATAAATGGATTCTATTTTAAATGCATACGCTTCGTATAGAAAAAGGTCAAAGTCGAAATTGCGAAAATATCATGTTTTCTTCAAGAAACCATTTTGTATATCTGATAAGAAATAAATGGCTTTACATAATGGAGCACTTTATTTGACTTCTTATAACTGTTAAGATACATGCATTTATTAAACAGAAAAAATTGGACAAATAACAAGATGATTTATGTACAGAACAGATACCAAAACTGTATAAATTATTTTACAGAATTACACAAACTTTCAAAGTTACATAAATTATTTTTCAAAATTGTTTAATCAAACTTTTGGGTCATTAGAAATAAAGGAAACTTTAGGAATTTAGAATATATCTGTATGCTTTATAATATATTAAAATATATTCAATGTACTATGACAGTGAAAAAATTTTTTAATAAATTTTTTTTTTCATGTTAAATTGCAAAAACTGCTTTGAATTGTCTTAGCTTAACATAATATCCATTTTACAATTAATTATATCATTAAAATCCTGTAATTGAAAATAATTAGAATTCAATTAATAAATTTGCAAAAATGGAAGTTGTCTGTTAATTTTGCACAATTTATTTTTTCAACTATTAACACATTGTCTGGGTATTGTTTTTACACGGAAATCGTCTAACCAATTGATCTAATTGGCTAGACGATTTTCTAGTAAAAATAATAATTATTAATAAATTATTATTGTTACATATAAACATATAAATAAAAAAGGTTGTACGAATAAATAGTGTTTTATTTTTTGGCGGTTAGTTTTCTGAACGATTTTTTTAAAAAAATTCACTTTATGTTTTGTTGAATTTTTGGTGGAAAAATATAATTATTAAAGCACTTCAAATATGCATTGCGATCCTAGTAGCTTCTTTATTTATAGATTTCTACATGGGCTTGCGCTGGACAAGAAGATCATATGGTGTGAAACTAATAAATTTTTCATTAAAAATATGTAATACAATGTTTTAAAATATTTAAAAAATGTATATGCAAAGTTCAATTGTACCCACATTTCTGCCTTTTAGTGAGACAAATTCAGCATAACAACTTGTCTTGAAAGTCTAAAAATTCCGTTCATCTAAGCATCTACTGATTATTCAACACTGTTTCACTAATACACCACATTATCTGGCTATTCTACAGTTAAAATAACTTATTTTTAAGTGATATATTTTACGTGCAATGCGGAATATGACACAAATCTTTAACATTGATGGTAACGAATAAAGGAAAAAAGATACTATAGAATCATTACAGACATAAAACACCAGGAGAACCTATACACTTACTGATTTAAAGGCACTTAGATTTTTAAGTTCACGTATCACACCTTAAAGTACATGCGTACAG
The DNA here is from genome assembly GCF_043381705.1 of Parasteatoda tepidariorum. Taxonomy (NCBI): domain Eukaryota; kingdom Metazoa; phylum Arthropoda; class Arachnida; order Araneae; family Theridiidae; genus Parasteatoda; species Parasteatoda tepidariorum. The sequence continues at coordinate 20,206,232 of NC_092205.1, forward strand.
TGTAAGTACACATCTTCATATATTTCAAGTTCTTCAATATCAAAGACCACTTATATGGTGATTGTTCACAATTGTTCGTGTTTTTACTATGAGCATTTTTAAATTATGTTTTTTTTCTCCAGCTACCTACCATACCAGGCTGTAGGAGGCCTTCGAATCACCATAGGATTCATATAGCTAGCGGCAGCAGGAAGCCGCCTATATGGTATCGCATAAATAGGAGGACCGTACTGAGTGGGTGCTGCCATAGCAACAGGCATTCGTTGTCGTACTGCGACGTATGGATATCTGCCTTTTACGAAATACGCTGGATGGGCCGCTGCAGGCATCATACCCATTGGTGCAGGGCGTCTATAGGCCATGTAACCTGGGTGCTGATAGGGTGAGGCTGCTTGAGGCGATGCTGGGCTATATACACCAGAGTCTTGGAAGAAAATTTGTTGTATAGCCGATGAGGATCCTGAATGATGTCCGCGGGAATCATCATGATCATGACTGTCATATTGACTTTGACCGTTGCTGTAACTTCCACCAGAGTCAAAGTTACTGATTCCACCATTGTGACTTTCGGAGTCACCGCCTAGAGATGAACCAGAACCCGCATTGATGTGTATAATACGAGTTGTGTGATGAGGTATTCTGAAATGTAAATATGTTAGCAACATTTTAAAGAAAACGCAGTAAAGTTTATACGAAAAAATTTGCGAGCATTTTTATTAAAGAAAATTGGTTGTCATTGTTTTGTTGTTCTTCTACCATATGTGTGATATTATTTCGAGATGATTTGAGTATATTTTGTTGAATATAAACGAGAAAATTAGATATATATGTTACCGTCAATATCAGAAAAATCGACGTTCTATAGAGTGCCTAGGCATAGTATAAGTTGCTGAGGACCGGTGTGTAACTTGGAGTTTGATGTGTTACTTTTTAAAAAATTCAATTTCAGTTAAGCTTTGTTTTTCAGGAATTTGAAAAGAAAATGCCTTTTGAAATTTTTAGTTATTTATAAAAATAATTACATTTAAAACAAAAAATACGATCAAGCATCTACGTCAACAAAGACATCAAACATAAAATTGTAAATATTAAGTAATACTAAGAACTATGAAACATTCTAGTTCTAAAAATCGAAAGAAAAATCTGAATTTTTCGTAAGTATAACTATTTATTTATACTAATTGGTTGACTAAAACTATTTGGTTGGAAAAAATTATATTTTTGCGAACCTAACAATGCCATTAAACTTTCTGTTTTATAGATGGTTATAGACAATTAGTTAGAAAAATCAAGCATTTGTGTAAAAACAAAACTTACGTAGTTCATGTAAAAATAATAAGGATTGAATAAATACAAGTGCAAATGATGATGATTGCTGCAAATAACGTTACTAAAAACAAATAAAGGTGTCTTTAACAAAGCAAAAAACTGTTGAAACATAAATCTTATGTCTAGAACTAAGTATTTAATTCTAATTAAAATAATTACATATATAGTAAGCTATACGAAAAGTAAAGCTTAAAGTTTATAATGGTATTAAAATTTGAATTAAAATTTTTATAAAAACTTAATTTTAAATAAATGAACAAAATGAAAAAATTGGGATTTCATAATTACAGTACGCAATCTTTTTCAAAGTTTCTCTCACTCTTTTTTTTCTTCTTTTATTTATTTTTTAATTTTTAACTAAGTTAGTTTCTTGCATTAAAAAGATTTTTACCTTGTTATTTTGTTGTTCATTTATTAAAAACAACATAAAATAGACAATTCTTTAGCAGGGAAAAATTCTTTCAAAAATTAATTAACTTACGGTATGGGTATGATCTTCTCAGTCACGTGATGACTATGCCTCTGAGATTCTGATCCATGATGGTGGTGTCCGTGATGATGTACTGGTACGTGAATGGGTACAGGAACATACTCATGGCCCCCGTGATGGCCACCCTCTTGCTTCTGTAAGACTTTGGCTACAATACCGGCCGTGAGCAACTCTATCAGCTTGTTGTTGTTATGGTGACGGCCAGCTTCACAATATCCAAGCAAAAGTAGTATTGAAATCAAAAGGAGAGCTATTAATTTCGTCATCTGAAATCAAAATAATTAAAAATGATTTAGTATACACTTTTTGGCAAATGAGATACTTTTTCAGTTTTATTTAATAAAAAAGGTTTTATTCTATGGTGTCATTTTGATATTCTTTGTTTGAGGTTCATACAGTTAGAGATCAATGGGTAACTGCGTGTCCGTCGTAATGTTAACGATACAGCCATAACTAGGCCTACGCGGAATTATCTAGCTTTAACTTCGATGATTCTCCTGATTCACAACGGGCTGTTGCGGGAATGCTTAGCTTTGTTGCGAATAATAAGGCCAAGTAGAGCCATGATGGCTCAGAGAATATAGCGTTTGCCTTCCAATGAGATAAACCGGATTCGAATCCCAGGGTTAGCTGCAGGATACGAATTCCGAATCCAGCTTGCGCCGACCACAGTGCTGACATACAGTATCCTTAGTGGTAGACGGATCATAGGTCAGAGTCCCCTTGCCGTAAAGCTAATCATGGGAGGTATTCGTGGTTTTCTTCTCCATGTTACGCAAATGCGGGGAGTTGCCTCAAAAGTCCTCCACGAAGCCAAATTTCTCTCAATACCTTGCCCAGGTAGGTGTTCTTTTGTGTTCTGAATTGGGTTCAAAATTACAAAGCTACGGAGTTGAATATTACTAGTCGTAAACCTAAAAAATTGGGTCAGCTGTTCAACGACGGTTATAAAATATAAAATAAAATAGCATATATATGTAATGATACTCAAGTTATGGCTCGAATGCTTGAGATAGGAGAACAGCACGTGATGGAATAAGTTTTTTTTATCTTATCTCTCGAAAGAGATGGAAATAATTTTAATACTTCTGCTGCCTATACTGTGCTGAAATGTCCCGAACTCACATATATGGTGGTTTGTGCGGTTTAGTGAACGCCAGATAGACTTTAAATTTTTATTAAAATTCAATACATACTGAACTTTGATATCACGGATATTTCTTGAAAATAGTTAAAATTGAAATCAAAGTACTTTTTGTATGGGCAACGGCTAAATGGTACAGTATTGTCAAAATATTATACACTCTATAACAAAAAAAAATCGAAGCACCAAGAAGGAGTTGTCCGATTGAAGCGAAAATTGGTGGATGGGAAGACAATGTACAGAATACAAAATGATCAAAATTTCAGAAAAATTGAATAATTTATTGCACAGCTACAGTAACAAGTTCAATAAGGTGTTGACCCGCCTCTAGCCTGGATACAAGCTGCCACACGGCGTGGCATAGACCGAAAAAGCTCCCGGATGGTCTCTTGCAGTATTTCCTGCCAAATTCGATCCAATTGTCGGACGAGGTCATCAACATTCCGTGCCAGATGCAATCGCCTTCCCATCATATCCCAGACATGCTCGATGGGAGAAAGATCTGGTGATCTGGCAGGCCAAGGAAGAGTTTGGCAAGCTTGCAGACAGTTCATAGCAAAGCATGCCGTATGTGGTCTGGAATTGTCCTGCTGAAAAACCAGCCCAGGGCGCTGCAAAAGGAACGGTAGCAAAACAGGTCTTAGGATGTCGTCGACGTACCGCTGTGCAGTAAGTGTATGACGACCAAAGGGGTCCAGCTGTCAAAGGAAATGACACCCCAGATCATAATGCCTTGTTGAGGGCCGGTGTGGCGTGCAATAGTGAAGGCAGGATCCCCCCTCTGCCCTGTGCGTCTCCAAATACGTCTTCGATGATCGTCAGGACACAGTTGGAAGCGGGATTTGTCGCTAAAGACTATACGTCCCCAGCATATCCCCCCATTTGCATATCTGTTCAAAGCTTTCATGCATACGAAATTTCAAAGCAATCGGATGATTGCTTCTTGGTGCGTCGATTTTTTTGTTATAGAGTGTATTATTGTCAAAAATATTTTTTTCTATTTTATTATTACGTGAACAATTGTGTTAGACCAATAGTCTCCAACCTTCGTGGGCTACGGACTGGTTCCAGTCAGTGGATCAAATGGTACCTTGTACTCCTAGGAACATTAAAGTATTTTCATTTTATTTACTGTTTTGTTTTTCCCTCTGGTTTGTACGGCTTTCCATGAACTAGAGGTTAACCGGGAGCTGAAGGACGTGACCTAAAGCTGCACCAATATCATGTATGTAATTGTATTTTATTTTAAGGACATAATTAAATATGATTAAATTAAAATAATTAAATCCAAACAATCTAAAATATATACCCCCTCCTCCAGTGGCCCGCGATATAATTATTAAACTTTAACCGGCAGCTTTGATAAATAGATTGGGGGAACACAGTGTTAAATGATGGTGAAATAATTCCTCAAAAAAAAGGGTCAACTTAATTTTAAATTTTTTTTTTCAAGGATATAAAACAGTGACAATGAGGCTTATTGTTTTTTTTTATAAAGAATTTAACTCAACTTGATGGATAAAAAAAAATGCGTAAAAATTAATTTCTTCCTTCAAACGAAAATTTCATAATTGTTTTCCACAATACGTTAAATAAAGTGTGGATTACTCTTCTTGAAGAAGAGCCCTTCGAAAGCCCTCATTCAAAATTCGTCAGACGATGGTGAGATAATTCCTCAAAGAAAAGGGTCAACTTAATTTTAAAAATTTTTTTCCCAACGATATAAAACATTGATAATGAGGCTTATCGTTTGTTTTATAAGGAACTCTTTTACTCAACTTGGTTTATTAAAAATGCATAAAAATGTTCTTCCTTCATATAAAAATTTCAGGAATATTTTTTTTCTTCCACTATACGTTAAAATGCGGATTACTCTTTTTGAAGAAAAGTACTTTGTTAGTCCTCATTCAAAATTTCCTCTCCAAGAGTTCATTTTAGAACAAGTTTTAACTAAAAACAAAGTTATAAAATCTCTTAAAGATTTTACAATTTAAATCAAATCTAGAAGTGTGTCCTACTTTAGATATCAGATAAAATCATTTTGTCAAGACGCACGCACAACAAATATAACGAGGAATATATTCTTTTTTAAAAAAGAGCAAATTTTGGGGCGTTTTAAGTCGTTAGAGAGTCACTTTGAGAAAATCGTCGGCGATTGGGGAGGTGTTCGACCGAGCGTACCTAATGACTTAAACAAACCACAAAATTCTTTTTTTGTCCGTTCTTTCTTTCGATACTGTTTTGTTTCTTACAACGAGGTCAAACGATTTTCTTTTCAATGTCTAGGTTGAAAGTTCTTTTTTAGGGCAATTCGTATCTTATTAGAGAGAGTTAGAAAGGTGTTACAAGATATGGACTTAGAGATAACACAATAATGGAGCATTTTTTATTGAAGTTGTCTTGGCACTTTAAAGAGTCTTCTTTTGACAGAAAAGGGATTCTATTTCCTCCATGTTATACTTAGTCTGGAATTGCATTTTCTTTGAGGGCCGTAGATCAGAACGAATTGCTCTTTTCCGGGTTTTTAAAAGCTAGATTTTATTGTTAACCATGATGGTTATTATTTATATAAATGTATTATAATAACTTTAAAAATTGATTTATTAGATATGATGAATGTTTTGAATGCTTGATAGAACTATAATTAACGAACACGGGAAATTGCAATGTCAAGGTCGAAAGCTCTTTTTGGCTCAATTTATATCTTAATAGAGTAGAAAAATGAAAATGCTTTGTATCGCTTAGTAATGAACTTACAGATAACACAAAAAAATGGATAATTTTAATGAACATGTTTTCGCCCTTTTTAATAAAGAAAGATGATTCTCCATACATTATAATCCATGGAGAATCATATGATAACTATATTCTATTAACAAGACTGTAGGTTCTGAAAAATTAGCTGGAATGCATTAGTTGAATAATAAGTCCTATTGTGTAACTGTATGGTAAGATCCTTTTGCCAAAGATGTATTTTATTCTTTAAATGTTTTGAATTAAAAGAATAAAATGAGTAAAAGAACACAAGAAATTACAATTTTAGGGTAGAAAGTTATTTCTTAGAGGAATTTGAATCTTGTTAGAAGAAAAAAAATTCTTTGTATAATAAGATATGGACCTTTAAGATAACAAAATAATAGAGTACTTTTTTTATTGAAGTTGTCTAAGCATTTTAAAGGGGGTTTTCTACAGATAGAAGAGGGATTCTATTTCCTCCATATTAGTCTATGTAGAGTCTTTGATAGCAATTTCCTAAGCAGATTAGAACGAATTGCTATGTTCTGATTTTAAAAAGCTAGATCTTATTGTTAAAAAATGCCAGGAGGATTTTTTTTAGGTAAATGCATTATAATTATTCTCAGATTATATTTATTAGATTTGAATGTTTTCAATACTTGATTAAACTATTTTTAAAGAACAAGGGAATTTGCAGTATCAATTTTTAAAGTTTTTCATGACAATTTATATCTCACTAATGTAGAAAAATGAATATACTTTGCATCACAGGTATGGATTTACAGAAAACACAAAAATAATCGACTATTTTAATGAACATGTATTGGCCCTTTTTTAATATAGATAAAGGATTTTACTCTTTCTATTATAATCCATGGATAATCACATGTCAACAAGTTCCTTATTTATTAACAAGACTGGCGGCCCTGAAAAATTCGCTGGAATGCATGAATACATTAGTTAAATGTTAGGTCTTATTGTGCTATTGTATGGCAAGCTCCTATGGTCCAAAGATATATATTCTTCCTTAAATTCTTTACAATAAAATAATTTAATGATAAAATAATTTAATGATAAAAGAGTACAAGAAATTACAATTTTAGCGTTGAAAGTTCTTTGTTAGAGGAGTTAGAATCTTGTGAGAAGAAAAATTCTTTGTATAATAAAACATAGGCCAACGAGAAAACAAAATAATGGGGCATTTTTATTGAAGTTTGGCATTTTAAGGGTCTTCAGGTAGAAAAGAGATTCTATTTTCTCCTCTTTAATCTATGTAGAGTCTAGGATAGCGATTTCCTAAGCAGGCCGTAGATCAGAACAAATCGCCGTGTTTCGGTTTCTTAATAGCTAGGTCTTATAGTTAAAAAAAATGCCAGGATGATTATTATTTACATAAATGTATTATAATAATTCTCAAAATAAATTAATGAGATTTGAATGTTTTAAGTACTCGATTGAACTATTTATTATTAAAGAACACAGGAAATTGAAATGTCAAGGTTGAAAGCTCTTTTTATTACAATTTATATTTGATAAGAGTAGAAAAAGGAAGATACTTCATGTCGTACGTGTTATTTTACAGATTACACAAAAATCCTTTTAATGAACATTTGATAATTTTTTATAAAGAAAAGGGATTCTACTCTTTTTGTTTTAATCAAAGGAGAATCATATGATAGCAATTTTCTTATCTATTAACAAGGTTGTGATTAACAAGGTTGAAATTTAGGTTCTATTATGTTATAATATGGTACAGTCCTATTTTTCCAAGGCTTATATCCTTCTTTAAATACTTTGCATTAAAAAATGAAAATAGGTTTTTGATAGAGTTATCGAAGATGACAAAATAACGGATCATTTTCTGTGAAGTTGTCTTTGTACTTTAGAGGGTCCTCTTCCCATAAAAGGATTCTACTTTAACCAAATCACAGCAAAAATTCCTCGGTAAAAAGCAACTGGGAAAATAATATCTGAAAAAATCACTGGAAAAAAGCACATGGAAAAAAAAGCACCGAAATAATCCCCGGAAAAAAACATAAAAATATCCATGTAATACCATATAAAACAGAATCACTAAGTTTTGATGAGAGGAATTTTAAAAATTTACGAGTGTTTAAGGACATATGAATTTAATGACTGATTAATGATCATGACATGACCTTGTGATCGAAATACGAGTCATTATTAGGTTTCAGATATATAGTAAGTAAGAAGGTAAGCGTGTATGAGTAATAAAATTTATAATTTGAACTATTGCTGCTTTAAAAAAGAACAAAAATGAAACAAATTTTGTCTAAAAAGACATTCCATTATAAAAATAATCTCAATATTTATTAATAATCTTAAATCTTAACAATAATCCTATTTTTTTTATTTTGATTAATGTTAAGGTCTAATAAAGTATTAATTAGTAATTTACCTGTAAGCATAATTCAATCTAAGCGAAAAAAAAAAAAAAAAAAAAAAAGAGCTAAAGGAGAAAGAAAGAAAAAAAAATTCTATTTTAACAATAAGTGCGTTTGAAATATATTTTTAGAATTTTTTTTTTATTGTTTAAGTCGAATTTGATTTTTATTTTAAAAACTACACTTTATAAATTAATATTAAATGAAAGGTGAAGTAATAATAGCATTTCAGAAATACTCATTTTGTAAATACAATAAAAGAAGTAAAATTCCACGGGTAATTATTATTTGGTATTTAAAATGTGTTAAAAGATTGATCTCTTATAAATTTGACATTGCGTAAGACTTAATTGAAATTATTTATTAAAGCATGCAAAACTATTACAAATAAATTCTATACTTAAACAAAATGAATCTAATTTATTAATGATATATCGTAAGAAGGGATTTTCTGGATCTTTTTTTTCTGGTGCTCTTTTTTTCCGCTTTGTTAACCCATATCTCTCTGAAGTTGCGTTTGCGTTTAGAAGTAGGTTGGCAGGGCGCTTAGACAGCTTGGTTGGCAGGGAGCTGGATTCACGTACATGAGAACGGGAGTTCGAATTCAGCTGGCTGAAGACATGTAGAGGAAGACCATTAGAACCTCCCATGGTTCGCCTGATGGAAAGTGTACTCTAATCCATGATCCGTCTACTACTGAGGATATTTTACGTTAGCTCTGTGGTCGGTGCAAGCCGGATGTGGAATTCGTATCCACCAGCCATCGCTGGGATTCGAACCCCGTTCACCTCAATGGAAAGCGGACGCTCTATCCCTTGAGCCATCGCGGTTCATGAATGGATGTATAAATGGGTGCCCCCTATAAATGGGTGTGACCATCTTGGCCATAGATGGAACAGGAACAATCTCTTGCCTTAATGACCTACGACAACAAATACAACATTCATCATTACATTTAGCTTCAAAATGTAAGCAGTAACTACATAGACATCCTCTTCTCTATGAAACTTGTATCTTTTTTATGTAATTTATCTACTTCAATGACTGATGATTTGACGGACACGATGAATTGGCTAAGGCTATGTTTGGCTCAGGTACCTTGCTCCATTGTGAAGCGAACACGCAACTTTTTTAAAAATGAGATGAACTAATTACAGGAAGAACTTGGTTTGCACAAAATTGACCTACTATATTTTTCATAGGTTTTTTTTCTACACATAGACTGGCATTTAATGTCTGAGTAGTTTCAATTTTTCGAAAAAGAAAAATGTGCTAGCTTAAATATTTCATTATAAGGATTTAGTTTTCCGAGCAAGACAGATGTTAATGCAAATGAATTGAATTTCGATCTTAAAATATGTCCAATGAAAACTTTTCTTCGGTTAAGTCATAAGGATAATCGTAATAAATGTCTTATAAGATAAGTCGAAGTCGAACATTTTTACTAATGATTCCACAGATCTAATAGAAAACAACTAATTAATAATTATTATGCTTTTTATTTTAGTTTATTCGATAAAATGAGTTTTACAGAATCTAGACAACAAATTTTGAGTTTTTGTTGTTATAAATATTTGTAAATTTTTCTAAGTTATTATAGTAGTTTATAATAATTTAGAGGAGTTCAAGAAAAAATGAGAAAGTCAAAATAAACTTATTCCGCATTTGAATTTTAGGAATAAGGGCAATTAAATGCAATTATGAAATTGCATAACAATGCATTACAGCTATATATATTCATAGAAAATGATTCAATTTTGAATTTTTTTTTAATGCCGTTTTAAAATTTAAATACTAGTTAAAGCGAGGAAATTTATCTGCCTTAATCAGAAGTTTATCTTTTCTTTCATTTTTTCAAGAATTTTACGAATCCTCTTAAATGTTACAAAAAAGTTACTATAATAGTTAAGCGGTTATAAAATTCATCGTTATTAAGAAGATAAACTGTTAGATTTCGTTATTCTTTATTTTCTTGGCCTTGAAAAAGTTTCAAAAAATCTTACAACAACAATTATTTTCCATAGAACATATTTCAATAAATCAAAATATATTCTAAAATAAGAATTAGTTGCTTAAGGTTATTGCTATCAAATAATAATTTCTCTCCGTAGGTTAATACAGAAGAAATAGAATCCCTTCTTTTTTTGGTGGACCCTTTAGGACTTGTTATGAAAGCAAGAAAAGCAATTTCTAATTTCGAATATTTTGATTTCTCACCATATATTGGTTACTTAAATTTATCATCGGATACGCCATTTATTGGTATTCGATATGGAAATATATATAGTGCTGTTTTTAAATGCTTATTTTGACCAAAATGGATTAAGTCACATTTATTGTTTCCCCTCTCCCCCTTGTTCATAACTAGTAATAGGTACAAGACAAGGAATTTAGTTTAAATGAAATAAAATTAAGATCTGAGAAGATATTTTTAAAAAAATATTTTAATAAACAATAATAAGCAACGTTAAATATTTTAAATCGAAGCGTTCTTTTCCCTTAAACATAATCTGTTGCCCCCTTTTTTTATTTGACTGTTACACTATTCTGAACTGTTATAAAATTAAACTTACGCGAACCTTACATTCGGCCCCGTTCAATGCTAAATGTAGATATTTGCATTGAAGCTTAGACATTATAGATTCTACAACAGTTTTTATTTAAGTCTTTCAGGCAGGCGTCGATAGCGCCGCAGATCATAGCTGCTCGATGTGATGTTTGAGTGATTTTCAGGATCCCGGATGTTTACTATTGGATCTTGTGATTCAGCATCGTCTTTTTCCTCTTCTTTTGAGCTCTAATCTTCCTGGATTACAGGCGCATCTCGCATGTAATAAGGACAAAGATGTTGCACTCGAAAAACTTTCAAAAAGTTTATTTAGCGAATAGATTGACTTGATCTCGTAGCATTATAAAGTAAGTTTAGAAGACAAGGAATTTAGTTTAAATGAGATAAAAATAATAAACGAGAAGATATTTTTAAAAAAAAAAAACGTCTTAACAAACATATATATATATATATATATATATATTTAAATGGCGGACACTTGGGATGCAGACCCATTGGCCTCAGTAATGCCAGAACTGCTACACTCTTCTCGTTACCCAGTGGGCAGCTGTGGCGAAGCCACGGCGGTGGAGCAGCATCGCCCACGTCACACAACCACAAACCCATTTATAGGGCGGATCACATTCACATACACAAAGGAGAAAGGACATAGAACAGAGAGAGGGAGAGAAAGAAACATCCATGCCCTGAGCAGGATTCGTACCCGCGACCATCGGGTCCGCAGTCAGGCGCGTTAACCACTCGACCACTTGGTCGGCACGACAAATATTTTAAAGCGAATTCAGAATTTATGATATAGAATTATATTTCTGCAAACTTAACTTTTCTTAATATTTTGAAAAACAAATCCTTATAATAGACATAGTTTTCTTTTATCAAGAGAAAAAAAAGGAACTTTTCAAAACATTTGAATATTTCGATTTTTATGCTTTTGGTGTGAAAAAAAAAATCGAGTATCAATTGTTCATCATCTTTTAAGTGAAACTTTAAAGTTAGAAAAAGCATTTAATCATGAATCAGTTCAGTTAAATTCAGTTTCATTATGTATCAGTTCAGTTCAGTTTCCATTTAAACATATTCAGTTCAGTTTTATCATGTTCAGTTATGACCAGTTTCAATTTAATCAGGTATCAGTTTCAGTTTAATCATGTACCACTTCTTCGTTCGTCATTTGAAAAAACAAATTCCTTTCAAAAAGCATTAGAAAGTAACATTATTCGAAATATAATAATTCCACAGAGCATATGAACCCGATTCTTCTCATTGAATTTCTGCTTTAACTAAAGCATATAAAAACTAAAAGTGCCAAAATAATCAAGTATTGATGGATCAGCAATATTTTTATCGAAGTTATTTCCGTTTTTTTCCCCAAGCATATAATATTATCTCCAATGGGGAGTTTGCCCGAAAATAAAAATTTTTGAAGACGAATTCTAATGCTTTTTTTCAGATCAAAAAATCCATCAATTAATTATTTAACATACGAATCGATGGAACTATTATGCGTCGACAATGCTATTTTGTCATTAAATTCATAAACTACATTGATTCGTTATAATATGGAAGTTATTCTCTACACTTTCTGTTTAAGAGTTTTTGTTGTGATAGCGATATAACAATTTATTTTACAATTGAAAACAGAAATCATTTTGACCATACTAACACTTAATATCCTTAAAGATTCTTGTTGTCAGAACTTAATTCAGGATGATAATCGACAGCTATGATATAGAGGTCATATTCCAGACCAGTGGTCGGAAAAACTACATTATTTTTGTAGTTTACTACAACTACAACTACTTTGTTACAAATGTAGTTAACTAAAACTACTTTTTTTAAAATGTAGTATCTACGAACTACTATGGAATTGTGGTAGGTACTTCACGACTTTATGAACACGAACTTACATTAAATATAAGGGAATAAATAAGAAATATTTATTCATGTTTACATGAACCATTTTGTCATTACGGAACATTTTTTTCGAATTTTGTTCATTTAACCTTCAAATTTTTATGCATTTCTCGGCAGTGAATATCAAAATTATCAAATATTCGATAATTTTTAATTATTCAATGCTCTCTTTTTTTTCCTCTAAGAAATTGAGTGCATCTAAAATACGATCCCTTCTTATGAAATAGGGAATCACGAATGCACATTCACGAATAATGAATGTAAGTTTCACGAATATACATTCACATGGGAAAGTGTGACCAAAGTGACTAATTATCTATTTTTTCGTAATTTTTAGTTATACGTGATTCAAAATACCGTCACGTGGGGCTACTTTCTGCAAATTCGAATTCGGTACTTTTCAAGTGCTGCTATTCAGTATTATGTTCTTTTCGCGTTAAAAATGTGTGGAATTTGAAGATAGAAGTCTCCTCTATTACTGCAAATATTTTTTTGAATTTTAAAACAATCTCAGAGCGTGTTTTGTTGATCCAATGTCAACAACTTTCCAGGAACGTCGGACGTCGAAAAGTGTGCGTGGAAACTTTAGATGTGAAATGCAAAGACGTTAATAAAACAATTGTCGTAAGTGCAAAATTTTTTATTTATACATTAATAAACAACCATATCATGTTAGCGTTAAAAAATTTTGAAAATTAATAGCAAATAAACGGAAAATGAAAAAAAAAATGCTCTGTGGGACTACTTTGTGCAAAGTTTCATTCGTTTTTTTTTCGACAGAAAAATGGTCAGACGTTATAAAAAAAATACCTGGAACGAGAAGCTACCGTGATTACACTTTAGAAAAGCTGTAACAATGTTTGCAAGCAGTTGCTGGTGGTATGTCGATTGCAGAAGCTTCTCGGAAGNACTAAAACTACTTTTTTTAAAATGTAGTATCTACGAACTACTATGGAATTGTGGTAGGTACTTCACGACTTTATGAACACGAACTTACATTAAATATAAGGGAATAAATAAGAAATATTTATTCATGTTTACATGAACCATTTTGTCATTACGGAACATTTTTTTCGAATTTTGTTCATTTAACCTTCAAATTTTTATGCATTTCTCGGCAGTGAATATCAAAATTATCAAATATTCGATAATTTTTAATTATTCAATGCTCTCTTTTTTTTCCTCTAAGAAATTGAGTGCATCTAAAATACGATCCCTTCTTATGAAATAGGGAATCACGAATGTACATTCACGAATAATGAATGTAAGTTTCACGAATATACATTCACATGGGAAAGTGTGACCAAAGTGACTAATTATCTATTTTTTCGTAATTTTTAGTTATACGTGATTCTAAATACGTAATTTCTGTTACCGCTCCGTTGTCGCAACAGAGTCATTTTAATTGCATCCATTGACGAAACTGAGATCATTTGCTCCCATCAAATTCGAAAAATTAGTTGCTTTAGAGCCGTGTTTCTTTACTAAACTAACGTTAAAAGTAGTTGCCAGGAGTCACTCGAACTACTCATTTTTGTATAGCACTACTCACTACACTAATTGTTTTTAAAAAAGTAGCACACTACATTGCAAACTACGAAAAAAAGTAGCGACTACAGTAGCTATTTGTTAAGCTACTGTACTTAAAGCTGATGTGTCTAATTTTACTAATTTAATTTGATTATTAGCCTATTAAAAATGAGTCCTTCAAAGAGATTCCTTTGGTTGATAATTTTTTTACAGCTGATGTTACTAATTTTACTAATTTAATTTAAATATTGGCCTATTGAAAAGGAGTCTTTTAATGAGCTTACGTAGATGAAATTTTTTCTGAAACAGATATTTCTAATTTTACTAATTTTGAAATATTTTATAATACTCCTTTTTATTTTGTTTAAAGAAAGGGCAATGGACTTTATCAGGACGAGTAAAAGTAAGTAATTGGATAGTATTCGAAATTGTAGGGGTAATTAATTCAAGAATAACACTAATTTTCCCTTACGCCTATACATTTCACGCAACGCTAGTTTGCGGACATTTTAAAACCTAGATATTCTTAAAATCGCTCTAATTATTTTCCATATTAGAAAGTAAATTTCCTTTCTTTACTACGTTAACGTTCACTATTATTAAATTTTTCTTTTAGATTTTGCCAAATTAATCTCGAAGAAAAAATAACATTGCCACTCTTTCCAAATTAGTCTCCTGGCACCGATCGACAAAAGTCGCTTGCAGATAAAGATAAAACGATTTTTTGATAGATAAAACGATTTTTAAATTTAAAACGTATTTTCTCTCCTCCCTCCTTTTCTTTATAAGTCTCTAACTTTTAACGACGTGAACAACGCCTGAGCTGTTACCCCCCCCCTCTCTTCAAACTTCAACACCACAACCAATGAGAGGATTTTTAGCCACGATAGATTCAATGTGCACATTGCTACGTATATATTAGAGTGGGTTGGAAAAAAATGAATTTTGGAACACTCAAGTGCAACGCATATTTTAAGACGAATAAAAACGGTATAAAAATTTTAAAACCGGTTTATGTCTATCGTTCGTGCATCATACTAAAAATGAATGCAAGCTTGAAAAAAAAATCAGACCTTTTTAAATATATTTTTAGTTGATTAAAACTTTTGAAATAGCATAATATATATTATGTTTGTTTGATGGTTTAATTATCTTAAGTAAATTAAACTCTGATCAATAACTCATTTTTTTACAATCGCTCAAAGTTTTAGAAAAAGCATAAGTTTATCGATTTTTCGTATTTTTCACAGCGTATCTCTTTGCTCATTATATTTAATCTGAGCAACACTTAGACTCACCGTGTGAAGATGGTAACACGTTGAGTTTCACCTACCTCCTAATCATAAAAACTATGAAGTTTTTTGATGCAGTTCTTATACATATTTACAGTTGCATACTAAGATTTTCAATGGAATCGAATTCAATGTCTCACTTCACTGTACTTAATACTTAAAATAATACTTAAAATTAATGCAAGCTTGAAAAAAAGCATACCTTTTTAAATATTTTTTTTTTAGTTGACTAAAACTTTTACAATAGCATGATCTATATTTTTTATGTTTGCTTGATGGTTTGATTTGATGGTAAATTAAATTCTGATCAATAACACAAATATATCACATATTTACAGTAACATACTAAGATTTTCAATGGAATCGAATTCTATGTCTCACTGCATTGATAAATTTACTTTTTTTCTAAATAATTTCTACTGCACATTTTAAGTCTGATTTTTTTTTTGGCTGAATGAGGTTTAGTTTAGCTTGATTGATTGTTCGGATACATCTATCTCCAGCTTAAAGCTCACAAATTTTATTCGAAGACTCTGCAGCAAGTTTGACTCATCTTTCCGTAGCCTGCGAGTGATTGGGAAACTAATCTAATGCGCATGATGAGTGGTGGGATATCTCTCTAATGCGCATGATAATGAGTGGTCTAATTTAATTTTCACTAAAATCTCTCTGCCTTGTTGGTGGATATACAACAGAAGAACTACAATTAATGATTAGAAAGCAAACCGAAACTTGAGAATTTATTTTCTGTAGCACGAAATTCGGTGATTGCTCAACAAATTCTTTGCAATCAACGTTATCTGCTGTACAATGCTAAAAAAATATAAATAAAAGGATCATTTTGCATAATCATTTGATCGGATCTTCAGGTTCCAGGACTCATTCGTAAAGGTTTGAGGGGAGTGCTAAATAATTAGCGCAGACGATATTTTAAGTTACGAAACCAGACTCAAAAGTTTACTTTCCCTGAACAAACATAACCTTTTTTTCAGCGGATTTGGATTTATGACCCCCAAAATAGGTGGTAGCCGCAATCTGGGAAATAGGGTCCAGTTAGTTTGGTTTGAAGAACGGAAGAAAGTTTGGATCTCTTAATGTTAATTTTGCGATTTGCTTCTTTCCCCACATCTCGATAATTATTTAAGTGAATTGAAAATTTTTTACATGCGATTATAGAATTCCTTTATCCAAAAGTAATTCCATGTAAAAAAATGACTTTTTGTGGATATTTATTATTTTTATTATTTTATTTAATACTTTTGAAGGGCAATTTTTTGCGTCATTTTAAAGAATGTAATTTTGTATAACAAAATACATTCTTTATAGAATATACATTCAATCAGAGCGAAATCGTTCGAATAATTCCAGAGAAATCGAATTTTAAGGAAGTCGCGTTTTTGAGTCCGTGAACATGAAGATCTGATCATTAGATGAAAAGTAATTCAGGGTGGTCCATTTTATTTATTTATTTATTTTTTGCTCACTGTAAAGACGGGCGTATAAAAGATGAGATATTTTAAGATACAAAATCAGGCAGAAAAATGTAATTTCTTTGAGAAAACATAAATTTTTTTCTATGGATACGGATTTTTGACAACGAAAGTATAGGGGACAGCCGTAATTTGAGAAATATGGTCCCCATTATTTTATCAGAAGAACAATTTANACATCCCTGAGGATGATCCGAAGACATGCCATCACAATTTTGATCCTCTGCAGAGGGGGTGGCACCCCCATTTCGGTAGCCCGACGACCTGCGCGCGAAGTCGAGCACTTTACGGTAGCACAGTTTAACGAGGACCAATACCGCATATCCTCGGTCCCTACGCAGGCTGATCCAAGTGATCACCCACCCACACACTGACCGTAGCCAGTGATGCTTGACTTTGGTGATCTGCTGGGAACCGTGTCTTAACGATCAGTCTACTGCGGGACTAGTTTGGTTTGGAGAACAGAAGAAGGTTTGGATCCCTTAATGTTAATTTTGCCATTTGCTTCTTTCCCCATATCTCGATAATTATTTAAGTGAATTGAAAAATGCTTGCATACGATTATAAAATTCCTTTATTCAAAAGTAATTCCATGTAAAAAAAGGACTTTTTGTAGATATTTATTACTTTTATTATTTTATTTAATACTAATCGAAAAATTTTTGAATGGTAAGATGTAAAATTTTTTACGTCACTTTAAAGAATGTAATTTTGTATAACAAAATACATTTTTTATAGAATATACATTCAATCAGAGCGAAAACGTTCGAATAATTCCAGAGAAATCGAATTTTAAGGAAGTCGCGTTTTTGAGTCCGTGAACACGAAGATCTGATCATTAGATGGTCCGATCAGTGTGGTCCATTTTATTTATTTATTTATTTTTTGCTCTCTGTAAAGACAGGCGTATAAAAGATTAGCTATTTTAAGATACAAAATCAGGCAGAAAAATGTACTTTCTTTGAGAAAACATAATTTTTTTTCTATGGATACGGATTTTTGACAACGAAAGTATAGGGGACAGTCGTAATTTGAGAAATATGGTCCCCATAATTTTATCAGAAGAACAATTTAAATTTTGCGCCCTACAATGTTAATTTTGCTTTTTGCGTAACTCATCATACCTCGAGAAATTTTTATACAAATCGAAATATTTCTTGCACACAGTTATAAAGTTCGTTTATCCAAAGATAATCCAATGTAAAAATTAACTTTTAGTAAACATAAAAATAATAGTCAAAAAAATTTTGAATCGCAAAGTACACAATTTTTTACATAATTTTAAAGAATGCTATTTTATATGGCTAAATATAAAAACTGTATGAAATCAGTCGAATTATTCCTGAGAAATCGAATTTTAAATAAAGACATTTTTTAAAAAAATTTGATTTCTCAAAAACTAGTTCATTATTTTGATTTCTCAAAAACTATATTTAAAATGATGTAAAAAAATTCTATACCTTACAATTCAAACTTTTTTCGATTATTAGTAAATAAATTAATTAAAAATAATAAGTATTTACTAAAATTTATTTTTAAAATTTATTACTTAAAAAGACTTATCTAGTGCTTAATTTTTATAAAGTGAATATAATAATAGTGCTCATAATAAAATAAGAGTGCTTAGATAATTTTAACTGCAAAAATTACTGTATATCAGATTTTCTTATTAAAATTTTACTGTAAGAATGGAATCTGCTTTAAAAAGGACTGGCTATCTTAAAAAAGTAGTATACTGAAGTAGTCCTATCTATTTGGGTTTGTATACACTCTATTCATCATAAAAAAAGAAAATCTGAAACAATACCTCACTTGTCTAAATATGAAAGGAGTTTTTTTTCTACTTTTGACCTTCTCGCCCTATTAATACATTTTAAACTGCTGCTAAAGCTCAGCTCGTAAGAGAGAGCTTACTTCATCTATTTTTATAAGGCATAATTCAAAACAGTTTGAAATCTTTATCAACTTTAAATACAATTATTTTCATATTAGCTTATTGTTGTTGTTGTTGTTAATTTACGTCGCACTAGAGCTGCACAATGGGCTATTGGCGAGGGTCTGGGAAACATCCCGGAGGATGATCCGAAGACATGCCATCACAATTTTGATCCTCTGCGGAGGGGATGGCACCACCGCTTCGGTAGCCCGACGACCAGCGCGCGAAGTCGAGCACTTTACGGTAGCACAGTTTAACGAGGACCAATACCGCACACCCTCGGTCCCTAC
>NC_092205.1:20225985-20248311 GCF_043381705.1 Parasteatoda tepidariorum
GCGTGAATTATGAAAGTTAATTATGACTCCAGCAAATATAATAAATAATTTCAATGTTTTTTTAATGCGCGTGAATTATGAAAGTTAATTATGACTCCAGCAAATATAATAAATAATTTCAATGTTTTTTTAATGCGCGTGAATTATGAAAGTTAATTATGACTCCAGCAAATATAATAAATAATTTCAATGTTTTTTTAATGCGCGTGAATTATGAAAGTTAATTATGACTCCAGCAAATATAATAAATAATTTCAATGTTTTTTTAATGCGCGTGAATTATGAAAGTTAATTATGACTCCAGCAAATATAATAAATAATTTCAATGTTTTTTTAATGTGCGTGAATTATGAAAGTTAATTATGACTCCAGCAAATATAATAAATAATTTCAATGTTTTTTTAATGCGCGTGAATTATGAAAGTTACTTATGACTCCAACAAATATAGTAAATAATTTTAATGTTAATATTTATTTAACGCTCAAGATATTTAAAAGCTATATAAGGCTTTTCCAAATTAGTATATAATATTTTAGTGCTAATATTCATTTAACGCTTTTAAATTAAAAAAAAATAGTTGTGAATGACTTTTCCAAATATTGTAAATAATTTTAATGTTAATGTTTATTTGATGTTTTTGAATTGTAAAAGTTATTAATGATGCTAACAAATATAGTAAATAAATTTTCTGTTTATTTACCAATTGTGAAAACTTATTAATGATTGTTTCTCCTAAAATTGAAATTTAAAAACGAAGAAAAACTTAAATAAAGAAAATGTAAATTTACTAGAAGGGTTTAAAATGGCATTAAATAACATACAACAAAGATAATGGAAAAACATACAACAAAGATAATGCATTTATGCTATGAATTACAGACCTCCGGGAATAATAAGTGATTAGACTCATTTAATTTATTTTCACTTTTCTTCGGAAAATAATTAAACCCAACAAAAGCATTAATTCTGCTCAAAAAATATCTAGCAATAAATTTTACAATTTGAACTATGGAATAGTAAATAGGCCTTTATAAAAGTATGAATCTGTTTATATCTAGGTAACAAATATATGTATTACCCCTTTTTACACCCCCAGGTCTTCAATTGTAAGAATGAAATAGTAATTTCTGATTTTCTTGAAAAGTATTAAATAATTATTTGTTTAAAAGAATCTTTTTACTTTATCCAAGAATTTCTGTCTATCTGTTAATTCTGTTAATCTGTTAGTTCTGTTAATCTGTTAATTCTGTTAATCTGTTAATTCTGTTAATTCTGTTAATCTGCTAATTCTGCTAATCTGTTAATTTTGTTTAGAAAACTCTTTAAGTTGTAATGAAATTTTAAAATTTTGTCAATTAAAAATATGTTATTAACAATAAAAATTACTGCGGTAAGTCATTTTGTCAAAAAAGTACATTTTGTTGGTACAAGAGATTTATATTTGAGTGGCCAAAAGTATTCTCATATTAAAATTTTAAAAGAGAAACTAATTCACGAAAGAAATTATCAAAAATCAATGAATATTAACAATAAACAAAATAAAAAATTTCTTGTTAAATTTTTTTGAAAATTTCTTTTATTATTTCAAATAAATATCTCTTTATAAATTTACATAACTCTTAAAGTATTCAAAGTTAAATACTTTGTCTTCAGTTATGTTTATTTTCTTTAGTTAAAATTTCAATCAGAATTTAAAATAAAACTTAGCGTAAAGATAAAAAAATGCCTTAAAATCAATGCTGTTTCCTTTTTACTATGTGTAAGAAAGATTAAATATTTCAAATATCTGGTTTTTATTTAAATATGATTTTTTCATCCGTCATATTTTGAAAACAATTAAATTATTTTTGAAGAGTACAACATAAAATCAAATTAATTTTGCATAACATATATTAGTTAAATAAAAAAACTTTTAATGGAGTATTTGTATGAGAAAAGAAAGTAATTATGCACTTACCTACAACTTCTCAGAATTATCTATTTTATTTCATAAATTTTTGCTTTATTGTTTGATGGAAAAATCAAAAAGTTAAAAATAAAAAATACTCAAAGCAGCTGATCTATTCAATATTGTTTCAGACGATAACAAAACTAACCAAAAGTTAAACATAAGCGCGTTAAAAAAAAAGATTGAAGAGAAGTTACACATATTTATGACGCACTTTAAAAACAAAAATCAAAAACTATTTTTAAAAAAAAGAGAAAGAGAAAGAAAAAAAAAGCTTACCTTAAACTTAAGTCAACTAAACTTTACAATCCTTTTGCAGACGATAACAAAACTCAACGAAAATTAAACACAAACGATTCCCAATATTATCATCGTTAAACTACATCCATGTCTGGTTGGGTTTTGATCACTAAGAATCTTGTTCTAAATGAAGGCAGTTAAGCCGTAACTGTATCTGTGCCTAGGGATGAGAAGGGAATGAGCCGTAGAGGGAGTCAGTAGGCACGCTTTATGGGCCGTGATTTCCAAGTCAAAGCAACCGAAATGCCTCAATTTTCGTTTGGATTTAGGTTCGTCCTACAACTATTCTCTTCCTCAAGCATGTCATATTCTTTTCCGGATGCACTGAGCTTTAAAGCTTAACCTGTCAAACGATGTCTATTTAGGGAATAATATGGAAATTAAAAAATATGTATATTTAAGAAAATTCAAATGAAAACTGAAAGTCATGAATTTTGTGTCATGCTTAGGTGACCAATATTTATTGTTCTTATATCGGAATGCTTCTTAAGTTTTTGTTTAATCGGACTATGCATATTATTTATTTTTGTTATTTTTTTTATTTGTCTGGTTTATGTTTTCAATGCATCGTGAAATGGATTTATTTATTAAACAATCATTTATTAAAACATTATTACAAAAATGCTAATAAATATTTGATTTTTTGATAAAATCATTTCCTTTAACTATATTTTGTTGGAATTGTGATAATTTTTGGAGATAATGTCTTGATCTTCAAATACTATCGTAAATAAGTCTCAATCTTGTGACGATTAAATTATTTTTAATCACTGTTTCTGAAAGGCTTTTTTTTAAATTTAAAATATTTTGCTATTAAATAAATTTATTGATAAAAAGGATTTATTATTTTCAACAATA
Source organism: Parasteatoda tepidariorum (assembly GCF_043381705.1). Taxonomy (NCBI): domain Eukaryota; kingdom Metazoa; phylum Arthropoda; class Arachnida; order Araneae; family Theridiidae; genus Parasteatoda; species Parasteatoda tepidariorum. The sequence continues at coordinate 20,229,093 of NC_092205.1, forward strand.
ATAAAAATTTGGACTTATTCTATTGTATAATTATTTTAACGATATGTTTAGCGGTTATTTTTTAAAATGTCAGTAAAATGATTAAAAAGAAACAAAACAAATAAACTAAATCATTTTTAAATTCAAAAATGCCCTAGGCATTTGAATTCAAAATGTTTACGGAGAGTAATATTTTCTATTATGGTGTTATCATTTTTTTCTTCATAAAATACACAAACTGGTTAAGGGGAAAAAAAGGCATAACATCGGTATTTATTTAAAATATTATCGCAGAAATGGACATGCAAAAAACTTTTTTAACATCAGTTGTTTAGATTGAAAGAAATTACAAACACTCGAATTTTCGTTTTTTATTTAAAACATTTCCCAATGAAGGAAAGTTAAAAAAAATAATTAAAAAAAGATATTGCAAAGTTTAAAAACACTTTTACAGATAAACTCAACGTTTTAAAAGGTTTTAAATTAAAAATAAATCTGGAGTTACATAAATTTTATAAATTGTACTAAATGCTTTACACAATTAAACATTGTCTTTTAATTTAAGTAAGACACTGATGATAAATATTTAAACTTTTATTCAAATGCAAATAAATTTTTTTCAAGAAATATGTGACGAAGTTTGTTTAAAATTGGATATTTCTGATTTTAAGTTACTTAATTAAAAATGATGCGGAAATTTGTATATCTTATTTAAAATATTTTCATACTTACTAAAAAATAATAAATATAACAAATAATTGAAATAATAAATATAACAAATAATTAAAGTAATAAATAATAAATGTAACAAATAATTAAAATAATAAATATAACAAATAATTAAAATAATAAATATAACAGATAATTAAAATAATAAACACAAAGTATAATAAATAAAATAGAAATTTTTTTACATTGAATTATCTTTGGATAAATGAATTTTTTTTGTTTCCTAATATTTAATAGTACATATTTTCCAGATAGTGACTATGGGCCTAATTAAGGTCAGAAATAAAAAATCTTAAAAGAAGAGAAAAAAGATTTCGTTTTTGTGTCCTATTTCATGACCTAAAATATAATCAGCACCAAATATTTCAACACATTAAAGGTTACTCCCAAGAATCGTTGAGATTCTATATAGCCATTTTAGTTTGAGAAAATGAGATTATTAGATCAAAAGTTATTTGTTATATTTGCCCCTGTTCTGAGACTAATGTGTGACAAATACCACTTTTTCATTAGATTTTTATTTATTTATTTTTTTGGAAAAAAAAATCGAAATGAAAATAGTATAAATCATTGCGAAATGGTATAGTCCATTCTTATAACCATGAATAAAGTATCACATTTTTATGTGGTTAAACCATGGATTAAGCCATGGCTTAACCACATAAGTACGGAATGTTTCATTCTACTAAACTTAACTCAGTTTCACGACAGCCCATAGAGGGCCTAGGCCTACTGTGCCCATCTCAGTTTTCTTGACCTTATGCTCTGGGGTGCTGGAGCAGATGTTCCAGGCAGGTGGTCAGCCGAACGCGGAAACCTCAGTGTTTAGTTCCCAAGCATGCTTGGTACTCATTTATCGACCCACTGAAAGGATGAAAAGCTGAACCAACCTCGCCCGGCTCGAGGATCGAACCCAGGACCTGTGCCACGGAGGCCACTACCACTCAGCCTTTTATTCTACACAGAAAAAGAAATTTTGGAAAAAATACCGTTTTGAATGGTAAAGATATTTCTGTTAGCAAAACTAAATTATACGGTATATAAACCACTCATATGGTAATGGTTTGCGTTCATATGATAACTTAGAAAACACGAAAAATTAAAAGACATATTTAACATAAAATATAGTTTTGATTTGCCATGTTTTAAAGGAATTATAAAAAATTACCAAATTTTACCATATTTTCTAAATTTTTATATTATACAGCAACGTTTTATCGCTAATTTTACCAAACTCATTACTCAAGTGCTTCTGTAAAAACTACTGTATTTTTTGGTGTTCCCATAGAGCCAAAGTCCTGGTAAATTTTACCATATTCTGCAAGTTTTGATCATGTTATCCCTTCTCTACACTAAAGAAAACATTTTTTTCCCCTTAGATTTTGTTTTGGTTCTTTTCTGAAACTGTTATCTAACGATGTGAGTAAGATTGAGTTCATCCATAAAATTGAATGATTGTAAAAGTAATCGCGAGTGTTTATGCGCATAAAAAAAAAACCACAACTGAGTTTTCTCATTTCACTCGAAATTGAAATCGTAACACTTTCATTAAGGAATTATCGAAGTGAAAACTTTTAGACCAATTCAAGTCTACTTACTTTTTTTTCTTTAAAAATCGATTGATGTATTTTTTTTACTCGGTCTAAAAGGAATGGAATATTCGTATACAAAAATTTTCTCGCCCGTGTTATTTCAGATTTTTTTTCGGTCCATAAATTTCGAAGCATATTTTTTTTAAGGATGTATCATATAATAAAAGGGTTACTTGCTGACAAATGGCTATTACTGATTCAATTAAACTACTTTAACACTTCGGTTTAATCGATAGTTAAAGGAAATAACGTCAATTAGTTAAAATGGTTTTAAAAACTATTCTAAAGGTGAATTGATATTAGTATCAAACCCTCAAGAGGTTCGGATCATTTTAAAAATTACAATGAAAGCTGTTTCCATTGAAATATTAGAAAACATGGTGTTCATTGTGTTTTCGTTCCCACCAGCCCCTTGTCATCGTAAAAAGATTTATATTTAGAGGGATAAAAATTCAAAATGTTGTTTATTTAAATTCAATTACTTAAGAAATTTACAATAATTTTTTGATCAGTTTATTTTTGCCGAAAATTTCATTATTATTCATTGCATTTTGATACTAACAACTAATGATTAAAATATGATATTAACTAATAATTATAATTTGATATTAAATCATAATTATAATTTCCGATTAAATCCTTATTATAACTTGATATTTAAAAATAATTTAATTTTAATTTGATATTAAAGCATAATTATAAACTGATATCAATTTGATTTAATTTTTTCTCCTCGTCGCTGACTCCATGAAGCTTATACGTTTTTTTCGGAAGAATGCTGTGCTAAACGGAATATATGCTATAATTTTCCTTTTATTTGCATAATTTTAAACACAATAATAATAAGAATCGTTTTACGGCCCCGTGCAAAATTCTCAGCTCTTGGTAGACAGATCAGTTTTTCAGCAGTCCAACTTCAAAGGGAGCCCCAGGTCCCACGAGGAATTCTTCAAGATTCCAGCTCCGCCAACACTAATACAAATTCAGAAATACAATGCTAGCTTTAGATTTTTGTACTGTTATGGATTTAAAAATAACAGTGACAACAAAATAATGCCTATAGTCGCAAATAATCAGATTGGAAAGGCATGTGTTACTTTCAAACCATAAATTAGTATTAACCACAATTAGTTTTTCCCAAATTTATGACTTTCGTATATTCTTTCAAAGTTTTTCGTAACGCTGTGTTCCACTAATAAAAAAAAATGAATGTACTTTTTATTATAAAAAATTATACAAAAGTTAAAAATCACAACTGCCAGGCTATTGACACCACTTATCGTTGCAAAAAATAACTCTGCAAAAAATAGCCTGGAGGTACGCGTACCACACTTTGGGAAACATTGATGCACATTAATAATTAGCCAAAATATGATTGATGTTATTTTTTTGTTCAATATACTCTATTTGGGTTTTGCTATAATAATAACCATCTATTATTAAAAACTAAATAATCCCCGGTTAAAGTTAAATTTTGTGCTTCATAAAAAATTTGTTTATTAATTAAAGAAAATTTTGTTTTTCTTTGATCCCCCAGCTTAGTAATATATTTCTGAGATTTTTACCTGTATACTTTGTTCATTATTAAGTATCAGTTATCCAAAATATGATTGATGTTTTTCTCACCAATTCACTCTAATTGAGAATTGTTATAATGATAACCATTGATTATTAAAAACCAATTAGTCCAATTAAAGTGAAATTTTGTTTTTTATAAAAAATTCACTTACTAAAATGAAGAAACTACTTTTCTTTAATCGTCAACTTAGTAAAATATTTTTGAGAGTCTTACCTGTATAATTAGTTTATTTTTGATTTATAAATAGTTTTGATTTTCACGTATAAAATGTGAATTTTATTTCTTCAATACTTCCTGTAATTTTTACAAATTTCACTTTTGAGTAAGAAAAACATTTTTATTTTGTTAAACAATTGTTTGGAGAGAAGCTCCGTCAAAAATGCATTCATGTTATCACCTGAAGAAGTCCTATATTACATTCATGTTTCTTTTGTTCTATTTTAATTTGATTATTATTATTTTTATTGCATTTATGTTTCTTTTGTTCTATTTCAAAGTATTTATTATTACTTATTGCATTCATGTTTCTTTTGTTCTAGTTCAATTTAATTATTTTTCTTATTGCATTCATGTTTTTTTTATCCGATTTTAATTTAATTATTTTTATTGCATTCATGTTCTTTTTGTTCGATTTCAATTTAATTATTATACTTATTGCATTCATGTCTTTTTTGTACTATTTAAACAATTTATTGATCCTTATTTCAGTCATACATTTTTTTTGTTGTTGTTCTATTTCATTTAAATTGGTATTATTTTCTAATTTTTTATTAATATTTTTTTAAGTTTCAGTAGGATAAATTTTGTGTCATTCTTTCTCAAATGCCTGTTGTATTTTTTTTTGTCTCTGTGTCTCTGTTGTATCTCTGTAATATAAGTGTATCTGTTGTATTTTTTTTAATACTACGTCCTCAATTTGATTGGTAACAGAGTTATACTTAATTTGTGCACTAAACGTACTAACTAATATATTATTATTATTATTATTATTATTATACTAGGAGGCTCCGCCCCCTGCTCGCTAACGCTCTCCAACCCCCGAGAATTGCTACACAATCCTATGTGGTTCACGCCGTGAACCATGGCTCNTGATCGTGCTTTCTGTATTACTTAATTATTTTTCATTTGTTATGCCAGGTTAACTGTGAATGATATACGTAATCGTGATTGCATAGGCGAACTTCTTGATCAAATAGTATTTTTTACGTTTATTTGAAACCACGAGCTTATTTTGTTTATAGATGTTTTTAAAACTTGTTACTTTAAAACTAAATAATTTGAAATCAAAAGTTATTTAAATAAAAATAAAAGTTTTGTGCTGTAAAGCAAATTAACAAAATGATGCCAATTCGTTGATGATAAACATAAGAAAAAGCCAATATTGTTATTGACGCCAATAATAATTAATTTTGCTAAGAGTTACTAATTGAAGTAATATAATAGGCTTTGTACAAAAAGGCAAAATTATTGGAGAAATGGTACTAGTTCGTTTAAGAGAGCTTAAAAAACGTCCATCTATTATTGATGTCAATGATGCTTAACAATTTTGGTAATAGTTATTAATTGAAATAAAAAAGCAACGTACTAAAAAGCAAAATTAATGAAGAAAATACACTTATTCGTTATGGGTAAAAAAAAGTCGCTTTACTATTTTTGAAGCCAATGATGCTTAGTTTTGGTACTAGACACTACTGCCTTCATGGTAATTGGTGTAGTTTTAATAGTACCCAATATCTGAAGTATGTGCAAAGTATTATTTGGAGCCTATTACAACTGCACCAACACTGTACATTTTTATGATAGATGCCGAGAAAATAGGTTTTTACATCCTCTCAAAGAAATAAGTACACGAGAAACTAGTTTGATAATGGTACACTTTAAATATCATTGAATTGCCTCGAGCTACAGTGCTATGTTGATACTGAACACAGTTCCTCTTTTGATCTTTATTTCGATGAAATGTTTTAGTAAATGCGTCTTTTGCTTAGTCCAGTGTTTCCTAAACTTACGACTTTTGTGTAACCTTTCTAAAATTTTCATAGAGCTGTGTACCACTAATAAAGAAATTAATGTATTTTTTACTATAAAGAAATTGCACAAAAATTAAAAAATCACAACTGGCTGTCGACACCGCTAATTTTTAACTGTTAACTCTGCAAAAAAAAGCCAATAGAAAAATACGTAATCGTAAATTTTCATGGTTAGCTTTGTTTTTAAGTAAAATTTTTTGGAATTTTTGTTTGTTGCAAGATATTTCGCAAAAGAACTCTAACCACCACTAAACAGTTCCCGTACCGCTGGGGGTACGCGTACCACACTTTGGGAAACACTGGCTTAATCTAATAACTCAAGGTCTCCGGGAGGAGCAATAAATAATAATGGATAAAAAACATTGGGATCATTTTAGCTTTATTATCTGTGCATGTTTTAGTCTTACAATTTTGTGCATGATATTGTACTGTCGCTCAGTACTGATTTAGTGATTCTTTTTTTTTCTTCTTCTTACCCCGTATGAAACAAGGGGATTCAGCTAGTAATAGGTATTTTTAATTGCAATGCTAAACACCTAGTTTAAAGTTATTGCCACGAACATACATTTTTTGAACTCATTACATAAGTATGTTGCGTGACAATTAACTATTACCCTGAGAAGTAAATTATGACGCACTGTTAAGAGCTGCCAACGTGTCAACTCATCGTACGTTAACAAAAAAAAAATGAAAACAGCTTTAAAATAAGCATCACAAATTAATAAAGAAAAACATATCCTGGGCTTTACTTTACAAGGTCACGAAAAAATATTACATTTTGACAATAATAATTGCGACGACAAATGGGAAGTTTCCTTTTCAACGATTATGGAGGTTTTTAGGAAAATGTCAAAGTGTCTGCTTTACGCTCTAATGATACTCAAAGCTCCGTATTCTGATCGATTCCAATTATGCCTAAAGCGGAAGCGCTTAGAAGGGATTACCCTATTGCTACCCCATCCTCACTTGAAATTGTTTGCTTCAGCTCGCAAATTGAAGGTAGTGTTTCAAATCCGTGAACATATAGTAAGACTCTTAATCTTGCCAAGAGCATCAGAAAGATCATTAGATTCAACAGATAAAATGACTAATTTTAAATTGCAAGCATTTTTATAGGGCATTTTCTCCTCTATTTGTCGACATTTACTCAAATAGTTTTAGTTTTAAAATATTTTGTTTATCTGTATCAATTTGATAAGAAATAGTTAGCATTCGCAGTATTATCTTACTCTAACTTATGGTTATTGATTTATATGATTAAATTTAAGAACAAGGATTTTTTGGAGTTCGTTTTAAATCTCTTTGCTGATAAGTAAAATAAAAGCATTTATTTTAAAGGAGAATAATTTTGTCTAATGTATATACATTTAATATTTTTGTGCTTTTAGAATTAAAATTAAACCTACATATGGGAAAATTATATATAAAAAAAGAAGAAATCAAAGCTAATGTCTATGTTGTTGGCTTATGCTTTAAGTTCCGTTGCTGATAAGTAAAATAAAAACATTTATTTTAAATGTGAATCGTTTTCGTCTTAAGTTGATGCATTTATTATTCCTGCGAATTTTAGAATGAAAATTAAGCCTACATTATAGGAAAATGATAAAAAAAAGACATTAAAACTAACATCTATGTCTCTTGCCTACGTTTTAAATCCCACTACTAATAAGTAAAATAAAAGCATTTATTTTAAATGTGAATTATTTTCGTCTGAAGTTAATGTATTTATTAATTTTGTGATTTAGAATAATAATTAAACTTATATATAGGAAAATGATAAAAAAAAAGGGACGAAATCAAAACTAATGTCCATGTGGGCAGTAGTTCGGCAATCTATGACTGCCAAGCAGAGATACAGAGTAAATAGTTAAAATGTTCGACTCAAGCTCCAGATTTTTCTGAGAGTTCGATTTCAACCTATTTAAAAATACCTCGAAAAACATTAATATAGCTAATAATAAGTAAATATTCATTTCAGTTTATGCATGATTAGAATTGAAGGTATTTTATTTAAAATTTACACTCGATATTATAATATAGAAATCGAAGAAAACTATACAAAATATAGAAAGCCATTGTGAGAGAAAAAGGCTAGATATCGTATTTTATATTCGCAAATTTATGAACATCTTATTATTGGGGATTATTCTGGTACTAAACTAAACTCAGTGGCGCGACAGCCCATTGAGGGCCAAGGCCTTCTGTGCCAACCTCAGTTTTCTTGACCTTGGGCTCAGGGGTGCAGGAGCAGATATTTCGGTCAGGTGGTCAGCCAAACGTGGAACCCCAAGTGTTTAGTTCCCAAACGTGCTTGGTACTCATTTATCGACCTGAAGGGATGAATGGCTGAGTCAATCTTGCCCGGCTCGAGGATCGAACCCAGGACCAGTGGCATGGGAGCGCAAAGCACTACCACTCAGCCACCGGGCGTCTGGTGCTAGGAAACTATTATAAATGATCTATATGATTAAACCCTTTTAATTAACTATTCAAATGAGCTAAATGAATTTGGTTTTTTGAATATAGGTATTTCTCAACAGTCTAATCAAACATGGCCTCAAAAACCCTCAAATATGATATAAATGTGTTATATGGTAAAATTCGAATAATAGTCACAAAATATTTTGTGTTTTTTATCACAAAATATTTTTATTTATTCAATATTTTTGTTCAGATACTTATTATCAATAATTGTTTCAGTAATTTTCATAAGATAAAGAACTTTGTTTTTTCTTTCATTGATGTAAGGGTTTTAAGGATAAATCAATAATGAAAATGTTGATGGTTATTTTATTCATGGCTTCTTAACTATACTAGTTCCACACGTTCTGCTAGTTCTACACGTAAAGGTAAAAAATGTTCTTTACCGTAGACTTTGTTGTTAATTGGATGGACATCCTACTACCGGTTATTTTACCGTAACATTATAATTAGAATTCTAACTGCATGAAAACCAGAGAGGGTTAAATGCAAAAGTGATATACTAAAGTTATTAAACTTGTTTAAGGAACTTTACGGCTACGAATTTAATATATATGGATTACAAACTAGAGATGGGAATTTTTCGTGGCAAATATACGGAATTTAATAATTATAGAAGTGTTGAAAACTCGAGGTGATAATTTGTTAAAGAACAATGTAAATGCAAAAAAAAAAAAAATTAAATTAAGCTATTAAATTCTAAGTTACATTCTCAATTAGCATCATTATTTAAAATGCTAAATGTTAACTTGCATATTCATTCAAAATATTAAAGCTAAAGTAGCTTATTTTATTCTAGTAGCTAATTTTAGTAAACATCCATTCCAGTAACTAATTTTAGTAACATTTATCAATTTTTAATATTTTATTTAAATTTCTAAGAAAACGTGACCTGTGACGTAGGCTACAGCACGCCTAATTGAATCTGTTTTAAATCACATAGTTCGCTATAATCACATCACTTTCTCCTGCGTTTCAAGTACCCAAGTTAATAACACATAATATTATTTTAGATTATGCGTGAAAGATAAAATGTTACTCAAATTATAAAAACAAGCATTATTATATTAACCTTGTACTATAATTCATTTACTATATTATAAAATAACACCATTTAATGTAAATAGGATTTTCAACATTGCCTAGAAATACAAATCTGAATTTTGTTCAGTAAAAATGAAATCAAATTCTGTAATGAATATCGAGTATGAAAATGAAAAGATCAAGTTTTTGTAGAAACTAATATAGAGTTTTTATTTTTAGTCTTAAAATGTTCTTCAGATTTTTTCTTCTTCTTCATATTACTTTATTTCTACTTTCACAAAGATCATTTAAGCATGAAAGAGCAGATTTTTAGGGTAAAACGTTTTTTAAACAATGTTTTTATTTATTTTTTCGAGGTCGTTAGCCGTGAGAAAATTTACTAAGTTGAGTGAGCGTAGTGGAAAAATAGTACAATTTAAAAACACATTCTAGAAAGGCCAATTCGCGTTTTAGCATGTTTAATTTTGTCTTGACATGCTAAAAATGATTCAATTTGCAAGAAAGCTGAGTTTACTTTATGGAGTGGAACAACTATACACCATAAAATTATATAGTTATCAGTGCTATAATAGCATGCGACTTGTTAAGATGGGATGGTATAAACATGACACCAGATGCATAATTTGAAACAGCGATTCCCAATTTTTTTCCGGCTACGGTAATAATCAACTTTCTTTAGGCGGACACCCAATCTTATAAATAAAATTTGTTAAGTTAATTGTGAACCTTTCTAACTCATAAAAAACCATTTTTAAAATATTTAAATGAAGATTTTAAAGATAAGAAATGTCAAGATTTTAGATTTTAAATCGTTTATCATTAATGTTCTTAAATTACGTTTTATGTTCGACAGTTAAAATTTACAATACTTGTTCTATATTCAGTCTAGTTGAGAATTTGTTCTGGTGTAAATGAATGAATTAATAAAATAAGCTATTATGGTTTACTTCGAGATGATTAGGAAAACATATTTCTTTATTAAAGAATTATATTATTTTGCTTTGAAAAGCGTGATGGGAAATACTAATGCAATATTTTATTAATGCTTGTCCTTTTCATAGTTTGTTCAATATATTGTTATTAGAAATATCACATTTTCTTTTAAAAAAGTGCCATTTCATTGGTATTTTAGTTGAAATAATTTTATAAAAGCAACCGAAAGATTAAATAAATTATGAATTATAAGTTGATTCTAAATTTAACCAGAGGTTCCAAAACTCATAACTTGCCAACTCGCGGAACCCCTTTCACTCTTAAACGGAACCCTAAAGTTCCTTCAAATGCCATTTGGGAGCAGCTGACCTAAAAAATCTAATCGTAATCAAAACTTCATACTTACAAATGAAATAGAAGGAATTGAAAAATTTCGGATTTTCTTTTAAGCTATAAGATGATGATAAGAGATTTTATGAGGCATTTTAAAGCTATATGAATACTGAAAGCCTGCCAAGGTAATTTGAAAAAACAAATATTAAGAATTTTAGACACATAAAAATGAAGAAAGATGGAGAAGTTATTTTTGAAAAGCAAATAATTTCATTCCTACTGAATTACTGATTACTTAAGAGGGTAATATTAATTTGTAAAACCAAATTTTAAGAATTTTAAAACTGTAAAAGTACTGAAAGCTAGAGAGGATATTTTTTAAAAAGCAGGCATAAAGAATTTATGGGTGATTCTCACGAAATATGACAATTTATAGTCCCTTGCTCCAAGATCTAATACTATATGCTACTAAAAGAACTTTTCAAAATTTTTTTAATAAATAGCATTGCTGTTAGCATTTTAAAATGACTTTGCATTGACTGTTTTGTATATTTAAAAAATTCAATTGAATTTCAAAATATCATTTTCCTGGTAAGTCGCAGACAATATTTCCAATAATAACTAACTTCAAAACTTCCCATTAATTATTCAATATCTAATTTTTTTTATCTCAACCATTATAAGCATTTCTGGAATATACGCAGAGGGTATTATTTACAAAAACTTTGTTGAAAAAAATTTTTTCTGTCAATTATTTGTTTGCCACACGAAATTCTGTCATTTTCCTGGCTACTTTTATTTAGTGATTTATAACCAAAATAGATAAATTGAAGTAAAGTTAAATGCTATAAAAGGGCAAATTTCTCATTATCCTGGCTGTCATTTTCTGGCTTATGAATCACAGGACATTGACGTGCTACCAGAAAATTTTATAAACAGTATATAGTAAAGAGGGAAAGCAAATATTAACCTAATACCAAGTTTATACAAGATTGTAATATGCTTGAATGTAATCAAAGTTATTTATTTATTTAATGATTGATTATTATACGCAATTTTATTCTATACGTATCAGCAACAAAAACATTTTTGATTCTTTCTACAGTGGATGAAAGAATTAAGTTAAATAATTCATGGTCCATCTAACACAAAGGCTTAAGTTGAGTTACTTACTATTAAGCTTAAAATCACTGTTTTTTAAACTTCTAAGCTAATATGTCATTTTCCTGGCATTCAAAATTTAATGAATTTCAATTTTTTTCTTGAGCAAATGTCAATAAACTACACTGCTGTCTGTAAGATATTGATAAATGTAATCAAATAAATACACAAAAAAAATTTAGATTATTTTGAAGACTAAATTTGAAGAAATTTTTTGTTCTGAATTGTCATGTCTCCAGAGAATCACCTTTATACCTATCGGTGTACTGATTACTGGAGAAGGTAATATTAATTTGTAAAAATAAATTTTTAGGAATTTTAAAGCTGTAAAAGAGCGAACATTATAGAAGATATTTTTTAAAAGCAAATACAAATAATTTTACACCTATCAAAGTACTGATTACTAGAGCATGTAATATTAATTTCTAAATTAAATTTTAGGAATTTTAAGCCTGCAAAAGTACTAAAAGCTAGAGAAGATATTTTTTTAAAGAAAATGTAGCAAATTTTATGCCTATCGAAGTACTGATTACTAGAGGAGATATTATTAATTTGTAAAAATAAATTTTAGGAATTTTAAAACTATAAAAATATTGAAAATTAGAGGAGATATTTTTAAAAGTAAATATGAAGAATTTTACGTCCATTGAAGGACCTGATTACTAGAGAAAATGATAGTAATTTCTAAAAACAAGTTTAAGAAATTTTAAATCTTTACTGAAAACTAGACAAGAAAACTTATAAAAGCAATTAATACGAGTTTTTGAAGCTTCAGAAGTGTACTTTAATTGTAAGAAATTTAAAACTACAAAAGTGATTCTGAGGTTTTGTTGAACTGGTTTCCAATTGACCTTCATGCTACAAGCTTTAGTACATGAAAAAATACATAAATGCTGACGAAATTATTTTTATAATAACGTTAAAAAAATATAGAAATAAAAAATCGACGTAAATCCTCTTTAATAATCGCCCTATTCTTGAATTCGCTACAGTATTACAAATAGATCGTGAGCGGAAGCCATTTATCATTTTAGCTCTTTCTGATGGAGAAAAAATAATTCGGATTTCATTTTCATTTGTAAAAATGCATCATTGTGGTTTAATAATAAGCCGATTCCAGTCACAAAAATAGCTCAATACAGAAGTAAACCATAAAACTAAACAACTGGAAAGCATTTTAAAAGTTGTGATTTGAGCCCAATATGGATACTCGAAGTTTGCTTCTTCCTTGAGTTCTCTCAATATTGGAAAATCGTAACCGCCACAGCCGCCATTGTTTTGGGTGCTTTACTTTACGTTACATTTTGTTTTACTGCTCACTTAAAATTGCGCAAACGGATAGAAAAATGTGCAAAGAATACGGTAGAATAAAAAAATTTAACATCTGATTATTAGCTTAAGAATTATTAACTGTTTAACTTCTTCTTAAAAATGCTATACGAGCCTCTCAGCAGATCTCAGAAATGTAATTACAGAGTTGAAATTTAACGCGCTGAGAGGGCTGTCCTTGTTTATAAACTTTATGCGATTTGTTTTTCCTTCCAAAATCCAATTTATTCGATAGCTAATGCAGTTTTAAATATTTGTTTGCGAATTTTTTCTCGCTTTTTTTTTGTTTTACATCATTTAGAAAGTAGAAAATATAAAGGTGTATAGAAAAAATGTACAAATAATGCGAAAAAAATTACATTGGAATATTAGTTCGAGAATTTCTAATAATTAAACTTTAAAAAACAAAACAGAAAAAAAAAAAAAAACTTGCGGGATGATCTTCCACTCGCTGAAATACAGCAAAGTTGAAAAGACTGTTTTTACTTATAGACTAAACACGAGTTGTTCTTTCTTTTTTATGCCATTTGTTTCAAAAATCATGGCAATCATAAGTGATTTTTTTAGCTTAATTTTATATATTGTTGTAGAAAAATATATTATTAGTCATTCGAGATCTTTACTGCATAAACTCGCGATTGACTTGATGTCAAAAACAAGAAGAAAAATAAAAAAAAATAAAATCTATACATGTAATAAAATAAAGAATTTCTGCGTCTTTGCGTCTGTATACCAGATTGCGGGGTCCCGCAGTGGACTGATCGTTAAGACACGGTTCCCAGCAGATCACCGAAGTCAAGCATCACTGGCTGCGGTCAGTGTGCGGGTGGGTGACCACTTGGATCAGTCTGCGTAGGGACCGAGGGTGTGCGGTATTGGTCCTCGTTAAACTGTTCTACCGTAAAGTGCTCGACTTCGCGTGCAGGTCGTCGGGCTACCGAAGCGGGGGTGCCATCCCCTCTGCAGAGGATCAAAATTGTGATGGCATGTCTTCGGATCATCCTCAGGGATGTTTCCCAGACCGTCGCCAATAGCCCATTGTGCAGCTCTAGTGCGACGTAAATAAACTACAACAAACTACAACAACCAGATTGCGTGGTAAACACTAAAAATACGACATACAACATAAAGCTAAATGGGTACAATTGTAAACAAATTGCCATACCCGATTTTCGATTTTTTAATTTAGAAACATTTAAAAAAATAGAATCAATAATTCTCAGTTTTTTGCTTTAAATATTCATCTTTTGTTGTAGGTAAATTCATTCATATGCCTCGATCGATCTTTATTTTAAACGCTCGCGCTTGAGTTCGTGTCAAGAGTAACAAAAAAGAAATAAATGAGATAGATATATGTATAGATAAATAGATAAAGATAGATGGATAGATCGAAAAGATAGATAGATATACACAGAGAAATAAATCGATAACGATTGATGCATAGATAAAGATAGATAAATAGATAGATAACGATATATAAGTAAATAGATAAAGATAGAGAGATAAATAAGTAGATAAAGATAGATAGATATATAAATATTTATAACTAAAAGTAAATGGATAAAAAAGATAGATAAAGATAGATAGATAAAGGTCGATAGATAGAAAGAGAGAGAGTGATTAGATGTCACATATAAATATCGAATGTTTAAGATATTTAAGTAACATAGTTCAGGAAAGACTAAATCCATTTCCTATTATGTCATACATTTGATATTCTAAAATTTAAATAATTTTTTCAAATACAGTTGAATATTTTCAAATATAGGCAATCGTTCATTACATTATTAAAAAAACGATTATTTACAAGATTTTTTTTTTTTTACATAAAATTATAATATTTACGTATTTTACTAACTAAATAGTCTTTGCTATTTTGAAAATATCGATATTTAAGGCAAAAATTATGAATGCTAAGCAATCATCGGGGTTGGTGATTAAAGCGAAAAGGTGACTCGGCATTCAGAAGCAGTTAGAGATATGCCCTCTTAAAATTATTTCTTCAACAAATATTTTTGAAAAACAATTATTTAAAAATATACAAACTTTTCCTTTTTCGGCAATAGTTAAAAGACCAGTTTTAAAACTATTTTAAGATTTCAAATTTATTTCTGCTCCTGGTGTTGAGATTTAAGTATTCAATAACAGCAAACAAATTGCTTTTTAGATACACTCTTCTCTTCCTTTGCGCTCATAAAACGACCATAAAAATAGTTTTAAGATCTTGATACACCCTAAACAAATGTTAAACCACCATCATTTCATGCTCAATTTCTTTCAGTAAATAAGGAATATAATTGAGTGTTTTGTTCAAATCTTCTCAATTTTCTCAAACTAAGTTTCATTCTAAAACCACTTAATTCACCAGATACTTCATTATACTTTAAAAAATCACGAAAACGGCATATATTATGACGATTTTTTTGCGTGATTGCTTAATTCACAATTAGAGGGAACTTTCCTTTTCAAATAGCTTCTTCACATTGGATTTTTTTCCCACTTTTGGCATAAGTGAATATTTATGTTTATTTTGATTTCTGATGTCCTTGTTGATCAAGGTACAGCCGACTAAATAACGAACAAAACATTTGAATAACTTTTGACTTCAAAATAAGACATTTTTCACTTTCATTTCAAAATTTTATGGTTCATAGGATTTACAATCATTCGGTGAAATAAGGTTTGGTTTTTTTATAATATGCATTACTAATATCTGTCTTTAATATTAAAAGGAAATATTTGCTTGTTTATTGCTGTCACAATTCCAGAACCAAAGAATCCGGAAATTCGGCCAGAGAGTGCCTTGGTGTAAATTAAACTGCAGATGATAGTGTTTCTTCAATAATTTAAAACATAACATCAATGATGTTTGCTAGGTTACAGCTCTATTTAATCAAAAATGAGTTACACTGAGAGTTTATTGCAAGTTCTTTAATAATTAGGTGATTAGGATTGCCTAAAATAATTAATAATTATTTGTTATTTTAGGCAATCCTAGGAAAAACCAACGGGAATGGCATGCGAGGTTAATTACCCCCCCCCCTTTTTTTTTTATCTTTAAAGCTATCTAAAGCACAACTCGTTTATTTCGTTTTTTGGTTACGCCTTTGAAACGCGTTCGAATAAAAATACATAATATAAAATCAACGGTGATTGAAAAATAGAAAAATAAGTTGTGTGTACTTACATACAATTTTATGAGAAAATTGATTGATTTTGATAAACATCGACTATTATGAGTTGGTTACTATTACAATACTACATGCAATAATGTAAAATCTTGATAAATTCAACAGTGTATTGCAAATGAAAAATTATTTTCTATAAAAAACGCACCTAAGCTTTAACAATAAAAGAAAACCTTATCCTATTCTAATAATAATCCATCCGTCTAATATATAGTCTATTAGAACCATGCGTTTAACTAAAACCAATTATGTACTATTTTCATGTTTCATAAAATAAAGGATAATGTACTATTTTTATGTTTCATGAAATAAAGTATAATGTACTATTTTTATGTTTCATAAAATAAAGGTTAAAATAAGAAAAAAAGTTTAATTAAAAAAAGTTTTACTCAATGGTTTCAAAAAATTAAAATGTCTTATGATTAATTAAGCAAATTTATGATGATTTCATAAATAAGTGAATCTATTCATTTGATTTAAGAAGACAAAACACACACACGAGGTCAAAACAGACAGTTAAAAACTAAGCATAGAATGATTTATTTGGTAATTCACACTTGAAAATCCTATTAAATATTTACACCTTTAAGATATTTTTTTCTTTCTTTTTTTAGCTATCAATATTTTTCAGCATCTTCAGCAGTTAAAAAATTTACGTGCAAAGTGTTGTGTTTATTTTCAGATACAGCAATAAAGTTTGTTTTGGTGCTCCAAAAAGAATAATTTACGATCTCGTAAAGACATTTGAGGCGAATTTCGGATTTCTTCTGCTCCGGTTGAAGTGAGGTGTCAAGCGATTCAATGAGTAACTAGTCAATTTAGAAGTCTTATTCATAATGACAAAAAATATCAATCATAGATGGGTCGTTTTCGGATTCATTTATGTTTTTTTATTCCCTTTTTCTATTACTTCTTCACGCATACTTGATTATCAGATATTTCTATCAAAATTCCCAATGAAATTAAATTATTAAAAAATGATATTTCAGTCACAGTTTTTAATGTTGAAAGTTTTGCATGACTGATGCTTTTATTTTAAACGAAATGTCAAATATATATTTTTGTACATAGTGTGGTGATATCGGTGAATAAGGAAAGTTTTCACCGTTTTTTTCTCTCTCTTTTTAATACATTAATGGAAGGGGATGTTTTATACGAATAATCAAGTTACTTCGTTAATTTTGTCACTTATATTTGACATTTATGTATACCATTTATTTGGAACAATACTATTGAAGGCAGCTGGGGTAAATGCATAGGAGGGTCAATATGGAAGCTTGACGTATGAAGTATGGAAATTTTGTAGGTATACCAGATAGTCACTGCAATTGCACACAGGAAAAAAAAAAGCAAAAAAAAAAAAAAAAAAAAAAAAAAAANAAAAAATAAAAAAAAAAAAAAAAAAAAGAGAAGAAATATTTTGAATTTTTTGTGGAAAATAAAACGAGATTGATTTAAAGGGCAAATTAAAACAGTGTTAATTTGACCTGTTTTAAACTTCCTGGAAAAAATTCGCGTACTTATTTATGAGTCTGAAAAAGAAATTTAATTCCTAATCATTGGAATTACAGAATTAAGTTATGATCTAATAATTGGAATTACAGAATTAATTTAAGGTCTAATAATTAAAATTACAGAATTAATTTATGGTCTAGCAATTGGAATTACAGAATTAATTTACGGTCTAACAATTGGAATTACAGAATTAATTTATGGTGTTTACATGAGTTTTTCTTTCGTCATTTTTCAATAAAGACTGGGGGGGGGGGACAAGTTAACTATGCAATATTCGATCGCTCGCTAGATGTTTTTCAATTAAAAACAGCTCTTAAGAGAAATTTTTCGAAATGTCACTTTTGTCGAGGGTAAATTAAGCAAAAATAGTCATGTTTGAAGTTGGTAATTTTCGCAGATAATCGGGGGGTAAAATACGCATGATATTCACTGCAAAAATTGGATACTCATATTTCACGAAACTTTCCTTGTTTTTGACGAAATTTTTTCCTCTGAACGAACATTTCATTTAAGTGACAAAATAACTATCGTCACTTCCTCGAAGAAGCGAATTTCGTCATTCAAGTTTCGTCAAATAAGGAATTACTATACTATAGCAGATAACTATAAAATTGACGAGGAAATATAACCAATAAAATACATAATATATATTTAAATAAATATTAACTCTCATTTATTAATCTTGGAAGAACATTAGTAGATTTGTAACGGCAAAACATTGACTTTTTTTTCCAACGTTCACTCGTGTTTTATTGACATTCGGGTTTCAGAAGGACAGCTGTGTTGACCACCAGAAGGACAGCTGTGTTGACCACTCTTTCAGGCACACTTTATTAGGTGGACCAACACTTCTCTCTTCGTAAGGAGTAGGAGAGAGTGGGGTCAATTGTAACAGGGTACGATTGTAACAGAACAAAAATTTCGAGTGTCGGGTTCTAGATTTGGTTCTTAGGTTGCGCACAAGGTGTATTTAATAAATACACCTGTACACCCCTGCTGGCAACCATTTTTTATGTACTTTTGAAAGAGTTACATCACAAAAGATATTTTCGCGCTACGTAAGTACTTTTTTTGGTATTGGAATATTATATTGTAACAAAGTAATTTTGATTAAGCAAATAAAAATTATTAACCGAATATGTAAGTGGACACCTTAATTAACATTTAAAAAAAAAGATTATTTTTGTTAATTAACTAGCATTGTTTTTGACAAATGAAGCTGAAATGGCGTCTTGGGGACGATTGTAACAATAAGTAAAGGGACGATTGTAACAGCTGAAAATAAATAATCTTATGTTTACAAACCATTACTTAACTCTTTAAGAA